>NC_091747.1:39368491-39508491 GCF_043380555.1 Nothobranchius furzeri | reverse complement strand
AGGAGGGAACCGTTGGAGCGCGTTGGTGAGTGAATGAGATTAAATTCAGTAAATTATTAAATTCAAAAAGCTAATTACAGCAACCGAGGTGACAGCAGTGGGCTGCTAGACGTTAGATCCCAGGAGTTAACATCTCAAACTACCAGTTAACGGTGGTAGGGCATATAGGAGTTAACGGCTCAAACCGCCAGTTAACGGCGGTAGGGCATATGGGATTCCCAGGAGTTAACGGCTCAAACCGCCAGTTAATGGTGGTACGGCCTAGATGTACAAGGGTCCTCAGGGGCGTTATAGCTAACGCCATAGAATTAGCAATGCGTCCCTTAACCAAACATTTAATAATAAAAAAAATAGATAAATAAAAATAAATAAAAGCTAACTGATTAGGGAGGAATTATTTTACAAAGGTGGACCAAAGGACCAGAATTTATATTTTGTTGATTTTTGTTATAGAACATTTTATTTATTTATTTATTTATTTATTTATTTATTTATTTATTTATTTATTTATTTATTGTGTTACAGATATACAAGGTGTCACAATGCTGTATAGAAACACAACTAAATGTATCCTTGTTGTCATGAATGTATTTCTTGTCGAATAGTGTAGAGTAATAGAATCTAACTGAGCCTATTGAGCTGAACAATTGTTGTCATATGTAATTATATTTCCAGAGCTACTGAGAATTATTTTAATAGACAATCAAATTGATGTTATGTTAGTTGAACTGTGAACCCAAACATGATTGGCTATGCCAATAGAGTGAAGCATTTGTTTAAGTCTGTAAGACTTTATGCTGTGATGTGACGAGAAGGGTCGATGCCAACTTGCTAACAGTCCTGTTGTTTACAGGCTGGGTTTTTTTTTTCCTTGGGTTTGATCCCGACTCCTATGATCACTCACTTGGAACGAGAACTGGATTTCTTCCTGACGAGGGAGATGGCGAGCCTTAACCACTGAACGAACCAGGACATCTCAAGTAACTGAAGGGCAGACTGCTCTCTTCTGTGAACAATCTCAACGGTGTGGTAGGAAAAAATCGCACCACCGGACTCTGACTTTCACCCCAAGCGTGGGGATTTGACTTGACGCCGGCTGACTTGTGACTCATATGATCAAATCTCATACCGACCATTTTACTGTTGTCGATTGTTTTCATCTGTTTTTATGTGTTATCTTTATGTGTTATATCTCCCATTATTATTAAAATTTAGTATATAAACCGTTTCATGCTATACCCGTGACTCCAGTCATTCTTAAACAACCTCCAATTCTCCCCGAACCTAATTATTGGCCCATTTGTTTATTTTTTCTTTTAATTATCTTATTGTATCCTGTAATCCGGTTACATAAAACTTGGCGAGCCAGCCAGGAGAATTGTAGAGTTGTTACCTTAGCTAACCATTGACTGACATCATAAGAGTGCCTGGAGGTCACAGTGGTTTGCCATTTTGGCATTATTGGTACTTTTGAGTGTTTTAAAATGGAAGTTGTGAAAACAGAAAAGGTCAAAGTTTCAAATGCTGTTTTAATCAGTGGGTTAACTGATACAGACCTTGATAACGAAGTCTTTGGGTTTATGGAAGGATTCGGACCAGTTAACAGGCGCATTAAGTTACCAAACTGTGATCAGATTATTGTGGAGTTTCAACATGAAGCCACTGTTAAGGAATTAAAGAAACAATGTTTACCCTATGACAAACCTTGTACTAGGAACCCAGATGTTTTCTTTCATATTCAAGACCTAGCCAGCGCGTACAGTCTAGAAACTAGCACATCTGCCACTGATGCCTATCTGTCAGAGCTCAGGGACATAGCTGCGCGTAGCAATCAATCATTTAAAGACCTTCTAATGGAGGAACTGGCAAAAATTGGGGAATCTTTAGGAAGGGATACCCATGCATCTGAACCAGTCACTGAACCAGAGCCAATGCTCCATAGTGACCAAGTTACATATTCCCTGCCTTTAACACCAGAAGTTAACTATATGAACAACTCAAAGGACAATTGTCCACCTACAGAGACTGGAAAACAAAACCCTTGCATTCCACCAAATCTTTTAAACACACCTGAGGTTCAGCGAGTTATTGTGGATCACATTGTTAAAAGCAGTGAGGTTATCCCTCCGCCTACTTCACAATACAGACTAAAACCGTTCTCAGGGCGAGTTCCACACCCTTCTTTTGAAACTGACTATGATACTTGGCGTAGTAGTGTAGTGTTATGCATAAATGATCCTTCACTCACCAAGTCCCAAATTGTACGAAGAATCGTGGAGAGTCTGTCAGCCCCAGCAGCGAGCATCGTTAAAGCTCTTAGTCCAAAATCCGACCCGGAAACGTACCTTGAACATCTCGATTCAGCTTACGCAGCTGTCGAAGACGGCGACGAGCTCTTTGCTCGCTTCTTAAACACAAACCAGGACAGTGGTGAAAAACCTTCCGATTACTTTCAGAGGTTATACACCTTGTTAAACCTAGTTATTCAGAGGAATGGAATTTCCTCCAGTGACGCCGACCAGCAGCTGCTCAAGCAGTTTTGCAGAGGCTGTTGGGACAGCTCGCTGATTTCAAACCTGCAACTCGAACAAAAGAAAGACAACCCGCCTCATTTTACAGCACTTCTCCTCAAACTGCGCACTGAAGAAGACAAACAGGCTACTAAAGAAGCACGCATGAAACAACACTTAGGGGCACAACGAACTAGAGTGTATTCAAATGTGCAATCAACATGCTCTCAGAGTAAAAACACTTGTGAACTGGAAATAGATGATAACTGTGATGACTTACGCAAACAAATCGCTGAGCTCAGGAGCCAAATTGCACAGCTTAAGGTTAACAACACAGATAAAAAGGCAAAGAAAACTCAAAAAGAGTCAAAACCCCGTGTGGGGACTAAAATTCCAGATGAGCCCAAGCAGATTCAGCAGATAACAGCAGTGGTGCCCAGACCAAAGCCTGGATACTGTTTTAAGTGCGGAGAAGATGGGCACATAGCTTCTAGCTGTAGCAACGAGCCAAATCCAGCACTAGTTGCAACTAAAAGACTTGCTCTTAGACAGAAGCAGCGCGAGTGGGAGATGTCAAAGCCAATTGCTCAGTCTCCTCCTTTAAACCGGTAGAAGCTCCTATCGTGGGACAGATAGGTGCTAAAGTAGAACCAAGTCCCTCTAAGGAAAGGACAGAGAGACTTTTTTGCAAGCCAGTTCATGCTCATTCAGTGCCAAAACTTCCCAAAAGATTAGTGGGTGGGCGATGCACAGCTACAGTCTCAGTTAACAGTGTTGAATGTAATTGTTTACTGGATTCAGGGTCCCAGGTAACCACCATTGCCAATTCTTTTTACCAAGAACACTTACCTGACCTCTCAATTAAACCCATCAGTAATCTGTTAGAAGTCGAGGGCGCAAACGGTCAAGCAGTTCCTTATTTAGGATACATAGAGATAAGTGTCACATTTCCAAAAGAGCTCGATCAGTCTGGACTTGAGTTACCTACCCTTGCGTTAGTGGTTCCGGATATAAGCTCAAACTCTGATACACCACTACTCATTGGCACAAACACACTCGATCCTTTGTATGAGCAATTGTCTGCCAATAACTTACCTGATTCCAAGGCACTCTCTTATGGGTACCAACACGTGCTAAAAGCCTTAGCAGTCAGAAAAAAACAAAGCAAAGATGGACGAGTTGGTGTGGTGAAGCTTCGAGGGAGAACCCAAGAAGTTCTCCCTGCAAATAAAAAACTGTTACTAGAAGGGTTTATGCAACCCAGCCAAAACAAGCATGAGCCTTATGCACTCATTGAACAACCCACCAATGGTTCTCTACCAGGGGGTATAATTGTAGACTGTTGCCTCATTTCCTTACCTTCACATGGTCCATACAAAGTACCTGTTGTACTAAGAAACGAAACTAACCATGACATCACATTACCCACTAACTGTGTGATCGCTGAGTTAGTTAAAGCCGATCGTGTTATGCCATATCCAGAACCTGACAAAAGTGATCAGAAAGTACTTGCGGCGTGTAGTTCGCAGCAACAGACTTCACCTTCAAACCCTCCTCTCAGTTTTGACTTCGGTACTTCGCCCTTGTCCGAAGAATGGAAAGGGAGGATCACCAACAAACTTAACACTTACTCCGATGTGTTTTCGCACCACGATCTTGATTTTGGTCATACACAACAGATAAGACATCACATCAACTTAAAAGACGAGACCCCATTCAAACAGAAATCTCGGCCGATCCATCCACATGATTATGAAGCCGTGAGAAAACATTTGGAAGCCCTCTTGGAAACCGGTATAATAAGAGAGTCGGAGTCTCCATTTGCCTCACCAATAGTGGTAGTTCGGAAAAAGAATGGTGAGGTACGTCTATGTATAGACTATAGAAAGCTTAATCTGCAAACCATTCGCGACGCATATGCCCTGCCTAACTTGGAGGAGTCCTTTTCTGCTCTCGCTGGATCACAGTGGTTTTCTGTGATGGACCTCAAGTCAGGTTACTATCAAATAGAGATGTGTGAAAAGGATAAACCTAAAACTGCTTTTGTTTGCCCGTTTGGGTTTTATGAATTTAACCGTATGCCACAAGGAATAACAAATGCTCCAAGCACTTTCCAACGGGTTATGGAAAAGTGTATGAAGGACATTAATCTGAAGGAAGTGTTAGTTTTCCTAGACGACTTGATCGTCTTTTCCAACTCCTTGGAAGAACACGAAACCAGACTTTCTCACGTTCTTGAACGGCTTAGAGAATACGGACTCAAGCTATCACCAGATAAGTGTCGTTTTTTCCAGACATCTGTGCGTTATCTTGGACATATAGTATCTCGAGATGGCATAAAAACCGATCCAGATAAGGTGGAAGCACTCAAAACATGGCCGAAGCCTCAGACTTTGAAGGAACTCCAATCTTTCTTAGGATTTACCGGTTATTACCGACGCTTCGTTAAAGATTACTCAAATATTGTCAAGCCACTAACATCTCTCACGGCTGGTTATCCACCCAAACGGAAAAACTTTAAAACACCACCATGTAGATCAAAGTACTTGAACCCCAAAGAACCCTTTGGGAATCGTTGGAGCCAAGACTGTGAGAAGTCCTTTCAAACTGTTATTGAAAAACTTACCACTTCGCCAGTTCTTGGCTACGCTGACGCAAAACTCCCATATCTAGTACACACAGATGCTAGTACGACCGGACTCGGTGCAGCGCTATACCAAGTGCAAAACGGTGTCACACAGGTAATCGCTTATGCAAGTCGCGGTTTAAGCTCTAGTGAAACTAGGTACCCTGCGCACAAGTTGGAGTTTCTAGCCTTAAAGTGGGCCATAACAGATAAGTTTCATGACTATTTGTATGGGAACACATTCACTGTCATTACTGATAATAATCCGTTAACTTACCTCTTAACAACGGCAAAACTCGATGCAACGAGCTATCGTTGGCTAGCTGCGTTGTCCACCTATAATTTTGACATCAGATACCGTGCAGGTACACAGAACGTTGACGCGGATGGCCTGTCTAGGAGGCTGCATGATAAACCTGAAGACAACTCAAAATTCACTGAGGAATGCCAACGACTAGATGAGTTCCGATCTCATCTTTTATCCTCTGTCAAAGAAGTCGAGCTTCAACTTCAAGCCGAAGCAGTGAAGGCAACATGCCAAAAGCACATGGTCTTGGATGAGACTGATTCTCCTTGTGGTTTAGTTCAGTCACTTGCCATGTCTGCAGCGGCCATTCCAGACCTATTCCAGTTGGAAGACAATAGTGACAGTTTCTTTGCTGTGCCCAAGTATAACCATGCTGACCTTGTCTCCTTGCAGAGGAAAGATCCAACCATTGGCCGAGTCATTCAGCTGCTTATGACTGACAATAAACCGCCAACTGATACTATTGCAGAACCCCCGGTGGTTCTTAACCTTTTGAGAGAGTGGAAACGGTTTGAGTTTCAAAATGATTTACTGTACCGGAGACGCCAATTAGGACCAGAGACATCATTGCAGTTAGTCTTGCCTGATTCATTACGTTCAACAGTCATGCAAAGCCTACATGATGATATGGGGCATCTTGGGGTTGAACGTACGACAGATCTCATTCGGTCCCGTTTTTACTGGCCAAGAATGGCTAGTGATATCGAAATCAAAGTTAAAACTTGCGAAAGATGTATCCGTCGGAAGGCCCTCCCTGACAAAGCTGCTCCAATGGTGAGTATTACCACCACCAGACCTATGGAGTTAGTTTGCATGGATTTTCTCTCCATAGAACCAGACAGTAAGAACACTAAAGATGTCTTAGTGATTACAGACCATTTTACAAAGTATGCAGTGTCCATCCCAACCAAAGATCAGAAAGCCACCACCGTCGCGAAGAACCTGTGGGAACATTTTTTAGTCCACTACGGGTTTCCTGAGCGTCTTCATAGTGATCAGGGACGGGATTTCGAATCACGTACAATCAAGGAACTTTGTTCTTTACTTGGTATCCGTAAAGTCAGAACGAGCCCTTATCACCCTCGTGGCAACCCCGTTGAACGGTACAATCGTACATTACTCAGCATGTTGGGAACTTTACAAGCCACTGAGAAACATCACTGGCGCGATTTTGTAAAACCACTTACTCACTCGTACAATTGTACAAAAAATGACGTGACGGGATACTCTCCCTACGAGCTAATGTTCGGTAGGCAGCCTCGGTTGCCTATAGATATTGCCTTTGGGTTACCGCATTTGAACAAGCCCTCTATAACTCATTCTCAGTATGTTAAAGAACTGAAGAGTCATCTGGAACAGAGTTATGACATTGTCATAAAAAACTCTCAAAAAACAGCGAGGAAGAACAAAGAACGGTTCGACAGAAACATTCGTGAGTCCACACTAGGTGTGGGAGATCGTGTTTTAGTCCGAAATCTTCGCTTAAGAGAAAAGCATAAATTAGCAGACAAATGGGAGCAAACAGTGTATATAGTTCTCAAACAGATGGAAAACTTGCCAGTATACACTGTAAAACCAGAGAACGGAGAAGGACCCAACAGAACACTCCACAGAGATCTTTTACTGCCTTGTGGTTTTCTCTCTTCATTAGAAAATGAAACAGAACGCGTTACGAAACCTAGCAGACCTCATACAAGACAGAGTTCAGCCTTAGAACCTGACCCAGATGAGCCACTTGACGAAGAGGTAGATGAGTTTTATTACTCTGATCTTCCACAAGTGCTAAACCGACCATCCTATCAAATAGCGGTCACCTTGCCAAATAGGGAACTCATAGCAGATTCAGGACCGGTAAATAATATTCAACAACAAAACACACTATCCTTACACACAGGGGATCGCAAGGAACCAACCTTAGCTGGTAATGAAAATGCTGAATTGTCCTTACTTGACAAAGGCATCAACACCGAAACATTCTTACCTGACAGAATGAGTGAAACTGCGACATTCTTACCTGAAAGAGTGAAAGAAGCAGCAACATACTTACCTGAAAAAACGAAAAAAAACGAAGTATACTTACCTGACGTAGAAACGGGGGATGAAACTAACACAAACCTACCTCAATTGGATGGTGTCCTAAAGTCGCAGCAACGTGATGTAAGTTTTGAACCCATCATACACGATCAGACACATACATCTGAAAAGACCAAAGTCTTAGAGAATAGCTCATCAGCTCTGTCGGAAACAGAGAGCTCACTTCGTCCTGTCTCAGTTGAGAATCAAACCGAAACGGATGAGCATGATACTGTGCAACCAGAGATGTATGTCAGGAGATCTGAACGAAGTAGTCAGCCTCCTCAAAGACTAACTTACTCTCAATTGGGCAATCCACTAGTGACCGTAGTTAGGTCCCTTTTCCAAGGACTTAATAAAGCTTTTATTGACTCTCTTACTCAAGAAGTTGTGTACCCCGTAGAAACAATGCACAGGGACGTGCATGATATTTAATGGGGGAGGATGTAACCCAGAAGCTAGAACCTTAATGAGGTATTAACTAATTGGCTTACTAATATGATCCATCCTCAATTTAGATAAAATATAAAATATAAATTAAGGAAATTAACAATACTAATTAATAGATATCTAATTAACTAATAGATAATTTCATAATGAATTATTGGAAGGGTGAATAACTAAAATAACGAGTTTAATATTAAACATCGGTTAAAACAAGAATCTTGAACATCACTAACAGAAACAGAAGAGGAAAGCTGTATACTATTGGTCCAGGTGGGAATCTGAAATTTCATTGGCTGAGAGAAATAAGTCCCGCCTCCGCGAAATAAAACCGTGCGACGCAGCTGAGCGAGAGGAGAGACAAACGGCTGTGCAGCACGCAGATACAGAAAGCAAAGACTGAGCGGTTAGAGAGAGAGAGAGAGAGAAAAAAAAAACAACGGTCGAGGCCGTGAAGAACCCTGATTTGGGTGCCGCATAGATAGAGGGAGAGGTGGACTTGACTCCTTCTAATAAGAGCTAGGAACTTGGAACCAACGCGGTGAGTAAAGAAAAAAGAAGAGAAAAAGCTAACGATGCAACTTAAAAAAAAAAGGAAACTTAAATAGCTTATCAAATTAATTCCATTCTTATAGATTTGTGTGGAGACGACAGAGTGAACCAATCCTCTGTAGGAGGGAACCGTTGGAGCGCGTTGGTGAGTGAATGAGATTAAATTCAGTAAATTATTAAATTCAAAAAGCTAATTACAGCAACCGAGGTGACAGCAGTGGGCTGCTAGACGTTAGATCCCAGGAGTTAACATCTCAAACTACCAGTTAACGGTGGTAGGGCATATAGGAGTTAACGGCTCAAACCGCCAGTTAACGGCGGTAGGGCATATGGGATTCCCAGGAGTTAACGGCTCAAACCGCCAGTTAATGGTGGTACGGCCTAGATGTACAAGGTCCTCAGGGGCGTTATAGCTAACGCCATAGAATTAGCAATGCGTCCCTTAACCAAACATTTAATAATAAAAAAAATAGATAAATAAAAATAAATAAAAGCTAACTGATTAGGGAGGAATTATTTTACAAAGGTGGACCAAAGGACCAGAATTTATATTTTGTTGAATTTTGTTATAGAACATTTTATTTATTTATTTATTTATTTATTTATTTATTTATTTATTTATTTATTGTGTTACAGATATACAAGGTGTCACAATGCTGTATAGAAACACAACTAAATGTATCCTTGTTGTCATGAATGTATTTCTTGTCGAATAGTGTAGAGTAATAGAATCTAACTGAGCCTATTGAGCTGAACTATTGTTGTCATATGTAATTATATTTCCAGAGCTACTGAGAATTATTTTAATAGACAATCAAATTGATGTTATGTTAGTTGAACTGTGAACCCAAACATGATTGG
The DNA here is from genome assembly GCF_043380555.1 of Nothobranchius furzeri. NCBI lineage: Eukaryota > Metazoa > Chordata > Actinopteri > Cyprinodontiformes > Nothobranchiidae > Nothobranchius > Nothobranchius furzeri. The sequence continues at coordinate 39,499,118 of NC_091747.1, read as the reverse complement.
CTATGCCAATAGAGTGAAGCATTTGTTTAAGTCTGTAAGACTTTATGCTGTGATGTGACGAGAAGGGTCGATGCCAACTTGCTAACAGTCCTGTTGTTTACAGGCTGGGTTTTTTTTTTTTCCTTGGGTTTGATCCCGACTCCTATGATCACTCACTTGGAACGAGAACTGGATTTCTTCCTGACGAGGGAGATGGCGAGCCTTAACCACTGAACGAACCAGGACATCTCAAGTAACTGAAGAGCAGACTGCTCTCTTCTGTGAACAATCTCAACGGTGTGGTAGGAAAAAATCGCACCACCGGACTCTGACTTTCACCCCAAGCGTGGGGATTTGACTTGACGCCGGCTGACTTGTGACTCATATGATCAAATCTCATACCGACCATTTTACTATTGTCGATTGTTTTCATCTGTTTTTATGTGTTATCTTTATGTGTTATATCTCCCATTATTATTAAAATTTAGTATATAAACCGTTTCATGCTATACCCGTGACTCCAGTCATTCTTAAACAACCTCCAATTCTCCCCGAACCTAATTATTGGCCCATTTGTTTATTTTTTCTTTTAATTATCTTATTGTATCCTGTAATCCGGTTACATGTAGCATAGGAATTTGGTGTAGATTTGTAGCATAGGTATGTAGCATAGGCAGAGGAATGTGGTGTAGATATGTAGCACAGGCATGTGGTATAGATATGTAGCGTAGATATGTAGCATAGGCATGTGGTGTAGATATGTAGAATAGATATGTAGCATAGGCACGTGGTGTATATACGTAGCACAGGAAGGTGGTGTAGATATGTAGCGCTGATATGTAGCATAGGTATGTGGTATAGATATGTAGTGTAAGTATACTGTGTAGATATGTAGCGTAGGTATGTAGCATAGGCATAGGCATTGGTGTAGATATGTTGCATAGATATATGACGTAGGCAAGTAGTATAGATATGTAACATAGATATGTAGCACAGGCATGTTTTGTAGATATGTAGCATAGGTATCTGTAGCATAGACAGAGGCATGTCGTGTAGATATGGAGCACATGCATGTGGTGTAGATATGTAGCGTAGATATGTAGCATAGGCATCCGGTGTAAATATGTAGAGTAGATATATAGCATAGCCATGTGGTGTAGATATGTAGCATAGGCATGTAACACAGACATGTAACGTAGATATGTAGCATAGGTATTGGGGCGACGGTGGCACAGGTCGCCTCGCAATCGGAAGGTCGCAGGTTCGAGACCCGCTCAGTCTGTCGCTGTCGTTGTGTCCTTGGGCAAGACACTTAACCCACATTGCCTGCTGGTGGTGGTCGGAGGGACGGTGGCGCCAGTGCTCGGCAGCCTCGCCTCTGTCAGTGCGCCCCAGGGGGGCAGCTGTGGCTACATTGTAGCTCATCCCCACCAGTGTGTGAATGGGTGAATGACTGATTGTGTTATAAAGCGCCTTGGGGGGTTCCAGGACTCTAGTAGGCGATCTATCAAATACAGGCCATTTACCATAGGTATGTAGCACATGTATATAGTGTAGGTATGTAGCTTGTATATACATTTAGGCAGAAGTGCTGCTTCTGAAACCAGATATTTTAAACCTCAGTATGTCGAGCGCTCTCGGGTAATTTATGCAGACAGAAAACAAACAACTGGTATGGAAATACTGCAACTCACATGTCATTCAGTCACTTTTGTTTTCCTAGTTGAATCCATCCATTCATAATGACCATTTCTGATTTATAAAAATTGATGCAAAATACAAAATTGAACAATTATTGTTTCACAAAAGAATTTCATCAACAGTGATTACTTTAATAATCATAAAATTAGGCAAACTTTTAAAAATGGAGCTGATTGTGAGTCTTAGAATAGTTCATTAATTATGAGCTACAATTAGTTGGAGATCAGCCTAATGATAAGAGAGAGTTATGTCTCAGATGCATTGTTCCTAATAATGTGCTAATATTCAAACACAGCTCAGTGAGTAGATGCCTGCCATCCTTGCCCCCCCCCCCCCCCCCACACACACACACACACACACACACCACACCCTGTCCGCTGGCGTGCATGACGCGTGTCTGTTAATGTGTCAGCACATATTCATGCTAACTGTGATGAGGTATACTCATTACCATTCATAAACTGGACTTTTGAAGTTGAAAAGCATTTAATGACTCATTTGAAGTATCTTAAAGGCAAACAGAATGGAACACGCCTTTGAAGGAGGAAATGCCATGTTCCAATCAAACATTTCACCACTGCAAAGGTTAATGAATGCTATTAGCCTGGTGCCAATAAATTCAGACTTGTATTTTCACAAGATGCATAAATTAGATAAAGATGCCTAAATCCAAAGCCTCATATGATTGGGAGAAACAAAATGACACGTCTGTGGGGGGAAAAAGGGCTAAATGGAGGCAATTTGACAAGGTTCAACGACAAGAAGTAAGAATTATCATCAGCTTCTAGTTGATTTGTGATGCAGAGCCGTATTAGTGTTCAACTGCTCAAATATTTTTTCTGTTTAACATATGATTAGCATTCATTACAAAATCTTCTCATTGAAACTCATCTGTGAGTTTGTCACTGGTATTCATTACCAAACTGTAACAGGCCACAAAAAAATGAATTAGCACAACTGAATGGACGACAATATTTATTTATGGACATGTTACAATATTTTTTCACCAATTTGCTCTTTGAGTTTCTCTTTTTAGATGCTAATTAGTAGATCATTTAGTTGTATCCTTCTCCACCGCTGGCTCATCACTCCTCAGTGTCCTGCTTGGCACTAATAAGGTCTGACGTAAGCATTTTCTCTCCTCCATTACTCCGTTCCAATGATCATTGGCCTCCTTAATTAGATAAAAGTTGAGTTATGGCCTCACTGTAGAATGTGACCTTGAAGAGAAGTTGAGATTTGACAAATAACCACCATGAAAAGGGAGCTAATGGCTGAAATGGAATGATAATTTGTTTTGTCATTTGAAACATGTAACTTGGAGGACTTTTCTCAGTTTGAAGTCACTTTTCAGTCACATGTGTACCTCATTATCATTATTTACTTGTACTTGGAGAACTTTTCTCCAACTTAGAAGTAAAGTGATGAAGGAGAATGATGCTGACTTCATGCACAGTGGGGTGGGATATTGGATATCGCTATACTCACTGGGGCAGTTTTCCAGGTAGAACAGACTTATTAAAAATGTTCCTCCAAACGATGGTGAAATGATAAATTTGTTGACATTTTACCTCCTCTAAAATGCATCGAGTCTCTTGATATTCTGATATTGATGAAAATGTGCGTCTGCATAAATAATAAAAAAAATAATAATGGAAGGTGTTTTTTAACTTCTATACCATTTTGTAAATAATGCAGTTGATGAGCTTGTTTTTTCCCAGTTTTGCACAATGAGACCAAATCTTGATTTGGTTGTGTTTGATGCTGTTGTACCAGAGGTGGGACCAAGTCACTGCTTTGCCAGTCACAAGTCTTTCCAGTCATGTCTCGAGTCAAGTCCAAGTCAAAGACGACCAAGTCCAAGTTCAGTCACTCTAAAGTCAATGATGTGGAAGTCCAAGTCAAGTCCATTTTCAAGTCATAACCAACTCATCAGTCTAACTTCAATGTAATGACAATGATAATAAATAAATTCCAGAAATAAAGCTTCTTAAAGCTTAATTTATTTGCTCAAACAAGCAGAAAGAACAACTGATTATAAACAAAGTGCTTCAGCAGTTAGCGGTACAAGATCACACCCAGAACGAAGAATGATTAATGATTTTTGTCCATGTTGTGCCACTTTTGTGCTAAAATGTCAAAAATATCATGTGCTCAAGTCAACAGATGCAAGTCAATTCAAGTCACAAGTCATTGTTGTTCAATTCTGAGTCAAATCGTAAGTCTTTATAGATTTTATCAAGTCAGGTCAAAAGTCAATTAAATAATGACTCGAGTCTGACTAGAGTACAAGTCATGTGACTCAAGACCACACCTCTGTGTTGTACCGACGATGCTGCAGTTCCCTTTAGGTGTTGGAATCAGAAGAACCCCGACCCAACTACATTTAAAAAAACTTTTCTGCCTTATTTTAAATTCTTGTCTGAGAAGTTATTGCTGCATTTTTATCTAACTGGTTAATTTGTGATAGATATAAGTCAATCAATCAATCAATCAATCAATCAATCAATCAATCAATCAAAGCTTTATTTATAAAATGCCTTCCGAAACACTGTCAGGAAGCCCAAGGCGCTGAACACTGTACAGTACAAAGTCAAAAAAGTGAATAAATCAGAAAATAAAAGCAATTCAATTTACAGATTACAAATTACAAAAAAGGTGAAACATTCTAGTAGAATACAAATGTGTAAAACAAGGGAAAAATTGAACCAATGAAGACTGTGAGATAAAATCAACAGAAATGATGGCCTAAATCAAATACATTCAGGGAACGCCAAGCGGAGGAGGTGTGTTTTTAGGCGGCTCTTGAAGACTGGCAGAGATGGGGACAGCCTAACTGAGGGTGGCAACTGGTTCCAAAGTGACGGTGCTAGTACTGAGAAAGCCCGGTCCCCGCGAGTACGACACCTAGAACGAGGAACAACGAGCAGACCTTGGTCAGAGGAGCGCGTGATGGGGAATGTCTGTTCAGGTGTGTGGCCAGATAGGGGGGAGCACCACCCTGGAAGAAATTAAAAACAAAGACGAGGAGTCTGAATTGTGAGCGATAGCAAACCAGAAGCCAGTGCAAGGAGGCCAGAACCGGACTGATGTGGTCCCGTTTCCTGGTCCCAGTCAGGAACCTGGCTGCGCTGTTCTGCACAACCTGTAGGCAACGCAGTGTTGACTGACACAACCCTGCATATAGAGAGCTGCAGTAATCAAGCCTAGAAATTACAAAGGCATGCAGTACCCGCTCCAGGTGGGCTCTTGACAGCATGGGCTTGATTTTTGCAAGGCGTCTCAGGTGAAAGAAACTGGACCGGATCATAGAGTTGATGTGAGCATCAAATTTAAGTCCAGCATCAATGTTCACCCCCAAACTGGTCACAACTGGTTTTGAGTATGGAGAAAGAGGCCCAAGATCAACATAACGATCCACATTCCTGCTGTAGATAGTTGGCCATTAGCCAAGACTTCACCTCATTAACACAGGAGACAAAGGACTGGATAGAGTGACCTTTCTTCTGACACAATGGAGAGTAAATCTGGCAATCGTCAGCATACAGATGGAATGACATGCCATGTTTACGAAAGATTGACCCCAGAGGTAGCAGATAAATGGCAAACAAAAGAGGACCAAGGATCGACCCCTGCGGGACCCCCCAGCGGAGCCCCTCCCAAGAAGAAAAAACATCACCCTTTTTAATACAGAATGTCCTGTTGTGGAGAAAAGATCTAAACCAATCCAGAGCTGACCCTTTGATCCCAACCCATCGTTCCAAGCGATCGAGTAGAATCGCGTGGTCAACTGTGTCGAAGGCTGCTGAAAGGTCTAACAACAGAAGCACCACAGATGTTCCCTGATCTAGTGATAGATAGATGTCATTTAAGACCCTCAGTAGAGCTGACTCTGTGCTATGGCCAGACCTGAACCCTGATTGGAAAACCTCAAACAGATCAGAGTCAGCTAAATGTGAGACCAGCTGCTGATAAACGACTTAGGGAAGCAGTTTTGATGTAAAAGGCAGGGTAGAGATAGGTCTGTAATTTTCGATCACAGAGACATCAGCACCAGGTTTCTTCAGGGTCGGCCGAATAACAGCTGCTTTCAAAGCAGCTGGGACCACACCTGTGCTGAGGCTCCCATTGATAATCAATGGGAGTCGTTCTAATAGTCGTTCTACTGTTCAGTTAGCATTAAATACTGAGAACGGTTGGGGCATTTGGGTATTATTGTACTAGTCCTTTCTAGCCTTGAAAACTAGACAAACTGTAGCTGTAGCCTCAGCAGGTCCAACCAATCACAGTGCTCTGTGTTTGTAGAAAGATGGGCGGTCTTAGTGCCAAAGCTTCAATGGAGGAAAAATAACAAAATGGTGTTAGCTCAGGAAGTTTGCTCAAATTTAAAGACACACTTGGTGGTTTATGCTTGTATTTAGCACCACCTAGTGTTCTGGTTAAACTGAAAATGAAGCCTATCTCCTCGTTGTACGTTCGTCTTTTTAACACCTTAATCTAACGGTTGTCTCCCCAGCCTAAATAGTGTGTCTAAATATTATATATGATGGCTTGCCAAGCTAAGTTATGTCTACACAGTTGATGCAAGTTTGTGAAGACTTTCTGTCATAGTCCACAGTCTTATCTTATTGTTATGGCTCAGAGCCATTTGTGTTTTTCCCTGTGTGTGTGTGAGAGAGGAGATGCAGCACCTGGCTCCAATCTCACTAGATTGCCTCCCGGTTAGATCCTCCCAGCTGATCCTGATGACCAGCAGCATAAAAGTCAGCCAGCCCTCAGTTCAGGGAGCGGCAGGCCAGGGAGGTTCTCTCTGGTCTGTTGTCTCCTCAGCAGCTTTTGGTTTTAAGTTTTATGTAACAACTTTGAGAGCTTAACTCTCTGTGTTTAACCGTTCGCCTTTTAGGGGTAAAGGATACTTTACCCCTTCGCTTGCTTTTATTAAGACATCACTCAGTAAAAGGGAAATCGTGATGGTCTTTCGTGGTGTTTTTGTATTAATTTGGTTAATATGAGAGTTTAGTTGTTACTCGTTTTGCGTTGCTGCTGATGTGTCTTGTTAATCTGTGTTTTGAGTTTATATTTATGTAAATAAATGTTGTTTTGTTACGTTTACCACGAGAACATGCGTCCTCATTGTTACCCCCGGCTCCCTAGACAGCCTGGGACGTAACACTTATCTGCTGCAAATTGAGTTTTTGCTGAAATGTAATCTGTGCAAGGCTTGAATGCATGATACGATAAACATATCGCTCAGGCTTGTTGCACTCAGGTTGCAACATGTGTGCATGACTGTTTCCACATCAGCTTTCTTCATGTAGAGAGCAACAAGGAAAAATGCATGGTTTTATACAAGTTTGAGGTTGCTCATAAGCCAGACTTGCTGCAGCTCCTGCTCTATCTTTAAGGTGGGACTATCATTCTTGATGTGCACCACCGCATCACTCCAGTAAGCAAAATCCCCAGAGACCGGTCTTTTTTTTTTCTGTGCTAACATGTGAAATATTGCTTTTCTGGGTGTTCACTCGGGCAGGCAAAAATCATTGCCTCTCTCAGGGTAAGGTTGACAGATGGCCATCCATACTGTGAGAAAACAAAGGCTTTGGATGGCAGAGTGAACAACCAGGTCGGTCCGTGTTTTATCTCCTTTCACTTTGTAAAACCATCTCCAAGGTTGACTCCCGCTGCTTTTATTTAAGAGAAAAAGTTCACTGGTTGGGCCATCTTCCAGTCTTTAGATTAGATTCAAGCTCTCTGGATGAGAAGAAGAATTTCATGGTTATGATTTGAGAGCCCCACAAGTACCTGGTGAGATATTTCTGACATATTGTTACGTTTAATCAGTACGCATTGAAATTAACAACTCCAAACTGAAATGCAATTTGCATGTGTTTGCTTGTGCAGAATAATCAAATCATGCAGTATTAGGCCACGCATCAAGCGCTGGAGACAGTGTTTTTGTTCAGTCTGAAGTAATTGAGCCTCTCTGCCATCTTTTTTAGAACAGTGCCTGACATAACCACTGGTTGTCGACAGCCTGACAAGTATCAGATGAATCATTTTAATGTTAATTACAAGGTAGCAGAACTACATCAGAAAATCCTTTCATGGCAGGCAATGAGCGACGTTAAAGATGTCATTAAAAGCATTCCTCCAGGAGGTTTCTATAAGAAGGAGGACATGTGAGTGCAGATAGCTGCGTTATTTTCATTAGTTTTGTAGTCCAGGGTGAAACTTAACTGTTCTTTCATTCAGTTTGGTTTGGTTTGCTTCCAGTTTCACTCTATAAGCCAGGAGCTTTGCAGCTTTTGTGTGGCAGATCACAAAAATCCCTTTTAAAGTGACTAAAGCCACGACACAAATTAGAAGAAATAGAAGGAATTTCCAGATGAGAGGCTGTCACTGTCTCATTGTTTCGTCAAGTGCAGAAACATAATCTTGGCAACGGTGGAGCTGAGAGTGAGATGCTGTTTTTGTTTTCCATGGATACACTTAATTCTCAGACTATAAGATATTGATTCACTCATCCACCTGCTGTGATCTCATCTGCATAGCTGCCATTTTCCAACACGATGATGGGGGGGGTGTCTTCAGATGAAAGGACAGATTGATTTGGAGTATATTACGAAAATCAAAGAGTGATGGCAGGTACATTTCAGCGCATTTCTGTTCTGTCTGTTTAAATATTGGAAGAACACAGTGAAATCTGCAAAACGTCACATATTAAATAAATGGGCCGCATTTACAGAGACGACCACTCAACCCACTGAGTCACAGCTGTGAGTACAAGCTCAGCATGATCTAAAAAATAAGTATAAACAGAAACTGACGTTAAAATGAGCAGCATTATAATAGCATATTCTACCAGATGGGCGGAGACACATAGATTATTCGATACAGCAGGTTTTTCGATACAGCTGATATACCAGAATAAAGTTAATTTCTAAAGTTAACGTAACACTGCAGTTTCCTGCTCCTCTGCCTTCTGGTTGAAAGTGGAATTACAACAGTTTTAAACAACCCTGCTGCAGCCTGCTGTAGCTTGCGCTACAAGATAACACTAACTTGAGCTGGCTAATACTAAAATAAACCACGAAGTCAAAAGATCTACACTACTGGCCTAAAAAATTATCACTTACAAGTCCAGTAGCAACAAAGCCAGGTCACTATCAATGCAGCCTCCTTTAGCTCCCTCCAGCTAGTGTAGGCTGCCCCAATGTTCACTCTGGTTTTAGCCCTTTTTTTAGTCTCCAAAGGCATTACTCTCTTATTTTTACTTCCAAGTTCTGCCATGGTGCTAACACAAAACGCAAACTTCTTTTTCTTCTTCTAGGGCTTTTAACAAATGATCGGCAAACAAAAATGCTAACCGTTAGCTTTAGAGCTAACAGCCATAAAGCCAGTAAAGAGCTCCCCCTACACTGTAAAAAAGACAGCCTCAAAAGGTTGTTTCAATTTATTTTTCCTATTTCACCTAAATCTCCATGTTAAGTTTTAATTGTTAAATTCAATGTTGTGTGTTTTAATATTGAAAACTTAAAATTGCTTGTTATTTCAACAAATGATTATATTTTCCTCATTCTCGTGTTTTCAGTCAACTTAAAACTGTAATTTATAGATTAAAAAATAACCCCACCCACTGTGAAAGCTGCAGTAGGTGAGGTGCATTGTGGGCAGTCATGTTCTTAGTTATTTTGTTCTAATTTGTGGTGTTTATGCATATTTATTGTGGACGGTTGTGTTGTTATTATTTTTTGCTTTGTTTCGTGTTCTAAAGGTGGAGTTATTTATTGTTGTCATGTCGGCACCGAAAGTGAGGAGGGCGGTCGTAGGAATAAGACCGTTGTGCCGTTTCACTCCACTGCACTAAATAAAGTTGTAGTTCTAGTTAAATGCTCAGGACTCAGCTCCTTGGGTTGTGTAAGAGGCGTGAGTTAGTCAGCATTTTCCAGTGTTGTTGTTAGCGTCCTGCTTCACTGTTTGCCTGTATTGGCATGACAGCTGCTGTTTTGACAGCATGAGTTTGAACAATTAATCCATTTGTTCAGTTCACAAAAACGTTAAATTTGAATGGACAACCATACATGTCTAACTCAAATTTATAAGTTAACATAGTTTAGAATTGTGTGTATGTTTAATAAGACAAAATGATTTTTCCACTTTGTAATCTAGTAAGATTTGTTGTTTCAACTCACAAAATAATATTCAAACAGCGTAGTTGTTTTTTATGATATTTGTACAACTTGACATATAGAGTTGAAAGAAAGTTTTCATTTAAGTTGACATGACAAGTTTTTTTAAGGCAGCTGTTGAAATTTCATTTTTAAGTTATTCTGGCCTACAATTTATTACAGTGTATAGGACCCCTACCCGCTTCACAACACTATCTAGTACAATTTTTGGTCTGGTTTCAAAAATTAAACTGGTCAAGTTTCTAAGTCAAAAATCACCAAGATTAGTGTTAAAATGATAAATGACTTGCATTTGTATAGCACCTTTCAGTCAGAGGACTCCAAAGCACTTTACACTTCAGTGTATCATTCATCCATTCACACACTGATGGTAGCACTGCTGCAAAATTGTAGCTACAGCTGCCCTTGGACGCACTCATGGAGGTGAGGGGTGCAGAAGACAGACGCTACTGGTCCCTCTGACCACCACCAGTGGGTGAGGTGGGTTAAGTGTCTTGTCCAAGTACACCACAGCAGAATTCTGTGTCCAGAGCTGGGATTGAACCTGCAACCTTCAGATTACCAGACAACCCGCTCTACCTCTTGAGCTACTGCTGCCCCTAATGTTAAAGCTCTAGCTTAAAGTTTAAAACATTTTCTATTGTCACTTTAACTCATTCACTGCCATTGACGACTAAAGTCATCATTTTAGATCCAACCGTTCACTGCCAATGACGACTAAAGTCGTCATTTGCATTTTTTTACTGTTTGAGCATCGGAACGAGCCCCCGCGCTGAAAGAACAAACATCTCAGTCCTGAAGCCGATCTTCATCCGCATACGTCACAGATCACATGATCAGGAAGCAACACATCCATGTGTTTGGAGATCGTTTTGGGCCGTTCCTGTAAAAAAAGTGAGGCGCGAACCGGAAAAGCGGCTGCCGATCACAATTCGACAACGAATTATGAAAGAAAGGATAACGCTCGAAACACGCAGCTTCTTCCTGATGTAAGAGGTGAGTCTCCTCTTTATTTTGGTTGTTTTGGCATCGACATCATGCTAGCGCGCAACGTTCTGTGACTCATAAAAAAACTGTAGAAACGGTGAGAAACGCTGGCAGCGAAGGCCGTTAGTGATCAGGAAACGGCTGGCAGTGAATGAGTTAATAGTGTCTCAGATGTCTGCTGTGATACCTTTTGGATGACACACCAAATCCATTCTCTTCATTGAATACTATAATTTTGGTTCTGCCTTTATTGCTGCTGTATTAGTTGTATATTAGCAACAGTCGGATGCTCCTGGCTGGTGGCAGAATCAAGAAAGACCATCATGTTGATGATTCCCAGTGGTTTTCTCGTGTCTGCTGGCAGCATTGGTCAGCAAAATGAACTGGACAGCTCCCACTAAGGTGTTGGTGAGTACATTTGCATATAGACAGTGTCACTAACCACCTGGCTAGAAGCTGCTTGGTCAACCTTGAAAGGGTGTGTATTGTAGGATGATGCAATCTGCTGAAGCTGAACCAGAGAAAATCTAATCCCAAGAAGGAAGAGCCCATTTGTGAAGCAGGGTGGATGAAACTTGGAGAACGAGATGCTGGAAACTCATGCAGGATTAAAAAAACACAAAAGCAAACAGGCATCATCTTATGCTGGGTGCTCGTATTCATTCTGTCCCCAATGCATCTTTTATCCCCACCTCCCCTCCCTTACCTTCGTGTCCATCACTCTGAGTACTTGCGGGTGGTCTTGCCTCACGTAGTCACAGAAGAGGCTTCCTGTCCTCTGGGATCAACGTGTAATCCCCCTCAGCATTGATTAGCAGTGTGTTACACTGACATGGACGGAGACAAATAGAGTCTCCTGGATCTGTCTGCCTGATAATACCCACTGCCAAATAAAGAAAAGACGGTAAGCCAAACAAGCAGGATGTGTTCCAACATCACAACGCCTAATGTCAGACTGAGGCATTTCAGCGGTGAGGAAATGAAGAGTTGACCCTACGAGGCCTCATTGAATATTGCTTTGACCCTCCCAGGTGGCCCTGAAAATTGTTTTTCAATTAATCGCAGCCACTTTGCAGGGAACGACACTGACAGATGGCAAGGTCTTCCTCTGGGTTCATGACGGTGAGGAAAATAGTGCTTACTGATGGGGAAAACTGAATTTTGGGGGCAAATGATACACACCTCCGAGCAGAGCCAGTGAGGCAAAATTCCAAGTGCTGATCTATTCAATGTGCGATGAACCAGGAAATAAGGTAGAGGTGTCTCCACAGGTTTAGTGGATGTTTTCTGGCTATGACAAGAGAGTTTGGAGCACGATGAAGAGACATAATTTAAAACTCATCAACAATTAGCTGAGTTAAAGCACACAGTCATAGTTACTATTGATATATAAATGCACAAACCTTTGAAATAATCCTTTTTATGTTGATGCAAAACTATTAAAAGTTTATATGACTTTTCTGAAGTGCTGCATTTCATCTTAATTTTATATCTCTTTCATCTGAAATACGGACTCTTAAAATACATCTTATAGAGAAAAAAAAGGGGACATCAAGTAAAAGTAGATTAAAATTTTACCCTGTGACTGAAGACTATGGTTGTAAGTCTCTTTTAGCTGCATTTCCTGTGTTAAGTTCTAGCTCACATTGTGCTAAACAATAGAAAAGCCTATAAACATATTTGACTTTAAAATAATTGTTTTGGATTATTCTATTCTCACTACTAAAACAAAGAGGAGACTCACCTCTTACATCAGAAAGAATCCGCCCGTTTCGAGCGAAATCCGTTCTTTCATAATCCGTTGTTGAATTGTGATCGGCAGAAGCTTTTCTGCTTTGCACCTCACTTTTTTTACAGCAGGGTCCCAAAATGATCTCCTAACACATGGATTTTCTGCTACCTGATCACATGATGTGTGACGTACACGAATTAAGATCGGCTTTAGAGCTGGGATGCTTGTTCTCACGGTGCGGGGACTCGTTCCGATGCCCACACAGTAAAAAACAGATGCTAATGACCACTTTAGAATCAGTCACATGTTCACACGCTGGTGGGATGAGCTACATTGTAGCCACAGCTGCCCTGGGGCGCACTGACAGAAGTGAGTCTGCCAAAAACTGATGCCACTGGTCCCTCCAACCACCACCAGCAAGCAATATGGGTTAAGTGTCTTGCCCAAGGACACAACAGCAGCATTTTCTGGTTGGAGCTGAGATTGAACCTGCAACCTTCCGATTACTGGACAACCCGCTCTACCTCCTGAGCTACTGCTGTCCCTGTTCAGTCACCAGAACACAGCACTGACGAAGGTCAAACCATAACACTCCCTCTCCTTTATGTCCCACTAAAAGCCACCCAGACCTGTTTAAGTAGCTCCCAACGATTGTTGGTAGAAGTCTAACTTCTCCCTGCTGCTGAGTTATTGATTTTGCATTAGATGAACATGAATCTTGTAAATAAGAGGTGAACGTGGATTCATTGACCATCCCTGTTGGTCTATGAAGGAGAGTGAGAGAGACAGGCAGAGGGAGCTTTAAACATTAGCCGATACAATAGAAGGAGCTTCATTTAAAGAGTGATTATCTTTTCCACTCAAGTGCAATGAGGGGACAAATGGGAGTGTAAGAGGGGACATTCACTCCACTGGTAGACTCCAGAAGTCAAACTTACAGGTCAAGACCCCTGCAAGTGAAGAAATGAAGAATGATTAATAACAAGAACTGTTAAAGGCACACTAGGTAACTTAAATATGCTATCTGGAGATTTCCCCTTTCAGGAATTATGTATGATTTTTCAGAAATCCATAAAAGTGATTGTCTTATCATGCATTACAAAATACTGTTGGAAATACGTCCTTTTTTTTCTAAGCCTGCTTCCTGACCCATAGAGCTCAATGCAATATGAACTGAGTACCGGTCAACACTAACCAATAGCGTTAGACTATCTCTTACATACAGACGTCAATCACAGAGTCTGCTTGAGCGTTTAAAAGGAACCCAGGTTGCAAAACCTCGTGGTTCTTAAAAGATAAATGTTAGTATCAGTTGCATTAAAATGGTGTAAAAAAACCTTCTTGATGTCTCATTTTTTATAAAATTGATTAAAAATTGTTTAACTTGTAGGTCGCCATTGTTGTTAGCGTTGCACTGCACTCTGGGTAGTGACATCATATGGTTGCACCGGCCAGCTTTGTGACCCTGTAGTGACTTTTCAGCAACATCAACATGTCATCTGTTCAGCCTTTTCAATTTGAACCAGAGTGAAACATTAATGAGGACATCACTGACCATGTTTCACAAAACGAGCGTCAATATGAAGAGCAAGAAGGGCGGGATGAAGCGAGTGCACGACAAAACCACCGGTGTGTGTGCGGCAAATGTGTCTCTGTGGTAAACGAGAGGGAGAGTGTTTGTTGTCAAGAGCTTACATTTTTGTCAGCAGAAGTTAACAGTAAGCTATTGTGTGATCAAACTTATTCAATTATGCATGATTTTGGAGAACATTAGCATCCAGAGCTGTTGTGTGCTTTAGAAACGACTTTAATCATTTTTGCAGATATTATATATTTGGAGAACACTGTATTGCTACACTTACTGCTTGTTTTGCCGACGGGAGAGGTGAATTTTCAGCTTCATCTGTGACGAGTGGCGTGTCCAATGGTTCGCTGAATGTGACAGAAGCGGCAGCTGCAGGAGCGGGTTGTCGGCTCAAGAGAGCGTCCAGCGTCTCTTGTCTCTCCAAGGGCATTTAGACACCTTTTCTGGGAAAATGGGTTTCCACCTTCTCTTATACCCAGCCGCTTTGGTGAGCTCTTTAAGTAGTTGTGGCCGATGCCTCAAACGCATCAGGAGAAACATGTTGGGAACACAGCCGTGGATCTTTGGTAAGTTGTGTCCGTCCACAGGCATCTTCCCACTGCTTTCTCCTCTTTATGCCAGTGGGAAAGCTGTGTAAACTTACATCAGTCCTCTTATTGCCCTCTGACTGTAAATTACATCCAAGTGTTGGCTATGGCACAATAATGAACGAGAGGTGTTGCTTTCAGCCGTAAATACGGAAATGAAAGTAGGTCCTGGTGCGATACGCTTGCCAGCCACTAGATGGTGCCATCAGATGAAACAAAATATGTGTACGGCTAATTTCAAATATTCAATTATTATTTGTTTTTTTTTTGCACCAGTAGGTGCTAAAATGACCCTTTACAAGGTTAATGATTATTCTCAAAGCCCCCTTTGCTTTTTGTGGACAGAATACCAGGTTTGGGACCTGGGCTTCTCCACACCGCTGACCTGAAATATCACAAATTAACAACTCTCACTAGAAGCAGTAACATTTTATTTACACCTCAGAACAAACTAGCTAGAGATGGTTGGCATTTATTCTATAATGTTCTTCATGGCGGAGACTAACAAGAAACAGTGAAAACTTATATATTTTTGTTGTTGAATGGTGAGAACTTAGAGACAAAAAGGGATTCTAATTGAATACAGACCTAATGATCATGCTATTGATCTTGTATATATAATAATAATGCATTGAACTTATATAGTGCTTTTCAAGACACCCAAAGACGCTTTCACACACTCTCACATTCACACACTGCTAGTGATGGTAAGCTGCTTGTAGCCACAGCCGCCCTGGGGAGGTCTGACAGAGGTGAGGCTGCCATTTGGTGCCGTCGGCCCCTCTGACCACCACTAGCACAGGCAAGTTGGGTGAAGTGTCTTGCACAAGGACACAACAGCAGGATACCCCTGGCGGGAGCTGGAATCGAGCCCATGACCCTCCGATCATGAGGCAACCCGCTCTACCAACTGAGCTACTGCTGCCCCAACTTATTATATAAGTTTTGTTGCATGTCTGCACTTTTCCTGTGTTTGTAATTATGTCCAAATATGTTTGTCAGGCTGTAGTGGTCACATCCTGCATCGTCACGATGACCCCTACTTCACAAGGAAGCATCAGCAGCGCAGAACGGCAGAGGAACGTCACTGCTTCAAAAGAAATCCATTATGGTCTATGGGGCCCAGACGTGGGTTGTATTGTTGCAACGAACTGCTCCTGGGACACATACATTTCAGCCGTTAACATAGGGCTAGACAGGAAACCACAGGTTTAAGTGTAATGTCCAATCTCAGTACTCGCATTTGCACCCTTGCACCCTTCATTTGCGCGTTCCCGGCCAGGGGTGCGTAGGGTGTCCCGATTATCAAGTGTGGAAGTTGACCACGCCCCCATTGTACCCTTAATCTGCATTTCACCCAAGTCTGCAGCGATGCGGACCTCGGGCAAGGGAATAAACCACATGGCAAATAAGGGGGTAGAAGATGCAGTGCTTTGTGTATTGAACACGGTCTACAAGCACCTTGATAAAACGGGGACTTGTGTAAGGCTCTTGTTTGCAGACTTTTCTTCAGCCTTTAACAAGATGCAGCCCCACATCCTGATTGAAAGACTTGCCAATGTTTTTAATTTGCCCGATCAGCTTCTCTTACTGATTTTGAACTTTCTTACGGGGAGGACCCAGCGGGTGTTGGTTAATGGTCAGATTTCGCTCCCATTAATGTCCAGCACCGGATCTCCTCAGGGATGCGTTCTGCCCCCCCTGTTGTTTATCCTGTACACAGACAGCTGCAGGGTCACTCAGAACAACAGGTTCCTGGTTAAGTTTTCGGACGACACTGTTTTGATGTCCTTACTTTCGGGATCTGAAATAAACCATGGTCCCGCGCTGTCAGATTTTGTAGAATGGTGTGACAGTAACTACCTGGACCTGAACGTCAAAAAAACCAAGGACATGATTATTGATTTTAGACGCTCCGCACCACCCCACCTTGGTAGTAGCATCATCCACGGTGAAGTGGTGGAGGTGGTTGAAGAGTACAGATACCTTGGTTCTTGGATTGACAACAAGCTGCGGTTTGTCACAAACACGGACTCCATTTTTAAACGAGCTCAGCAGAGAATCTATCTTTTAAGGAAATTGAACTATTTTAACGTGAATAAAAGGATTCTCTGCAACTTTTATAGCTGTTTTATAGAAAGCATTTTAACATTTTCATTTGTTTGTTGGTACAAAGCCTTGTCCATGAAGGACAAAAAGAAGCTGCAGAGCATTGTAAAAATCTGCTCCAAAATTATTGGCGCCAAACAAAGAGACTTACAGTCTCTTTGGGAGGAGAGGGCGCGAAAAAAGGCTAAATGTATCCTTGGTCAGCCCCTCCATGCTCTGCACTCTGAGTTCTCTCTTATGCCCTCAGGACGTCGTTATTATGTACCTTCTCGAAAAACAAACCGCTTTGCCAACTCCTTTGTTCCATCAGCTATTGAACTGCTTAACTCTGAGCCGGGAGGGGTGGCGAAATAACAGCGAAGTATCATCGGCTTTAAGCATGTGCCATTTTTGGAGGGCTGCTGCTCATCCTCTACCCTTCATTTAGGATGTGTTCGGCATGTTGGTAGTGACACACATTGTGTGATTGTGTGATTGTATGAATGGATTGTTGGCTTGGTTGTTTTTATGAGCGAGTTATTCTGTGTGGTAAGCTACAAATTAATTGCCCCATGGGGACCAATAAAGTTTTCTGATTCTGATTCTGATGTCATTGCTGCGGGAGAAATGGTTAAAGTTCCTTTTCTGAAAATATGTATTTTCTAATGAAATTAGTTCATTTTGGGACAATTATTTGATGCTCTGAATGTTTTAGACTAAGCAGCAATGAAGTTAGATTTATTTCAAATAATTGCTTTATTGTTTGAAATTTGTTGATAAAGGTTTTTGGAAACGTTTCACAGCGACCAGCATCCCGGCATGCGTTGCAATGGATGACACAATGCTCCCTGTCTCAATTTGGCAATTATTTGTAGATTTATGCACTACGCACTCGAACCCAAATGCGCATTTTCTCCATGTGAACTTTGCTGAAGACCGCAGGGCACAGTGCAAGTATTGAGATTGGGCCTAAGACATCCAGTAATTTTCTAAGTAAAAGACTATTGTGAGAAAAACTGGACAGGAAAAATGGAGTGTGAGATTGATAGGCGGATTGGTGCTCTGTCTGCAGTGATGCAGGCGCTGTTCCGATCTGTCATGGTGAAGAGAGAGCTGAGCCAGAAAGAAAAACTTTTGATTTACCAGTCAATCTACGTTCCTGCACTCACCTATGGTCATGAGCTTTGGGTAGTGACTGAAAGAACGAGATTGCAGATACAAGCGGTCAAATTTGTCTCCGCATAGGCAGTCCCTTAGAAATAGGGTGAAGACCTCGGTCATTCGAGAGGGGCTCAGAGTAGACCTGCTGCTCTTCCATGTCAAGAGGAGCCAGTTGAGGAAGTTAGGGTATCTGATGAGGATACCTCCTGGACACCTCCCTGGTGAGGTTTTCTGGGCGCGTCCAACTGGGAGGAGACCCAAGGGAAGACCCAGGACACACTGGAGGGACTATGTCTCTCGGCTGGTCTCTCTGCTGGCCAGGGAATTCCTTGGGATTCCCCGGGAAGAGCTGGCCCAAGTAGCTGGGGAGAGGGAAGTCTGGGCGTCTTGGCTTGAGCTGCTGCCCCGGTGACCTGGCTTTGGATAAGCAGAAGAAAATGGATGGATGGAAAAGACTATTGCAGCAATGTGTAGGATTGGTAAATTGAGTGCTTTAAGAGCTTAATATATTACCTCTGCTTATGAACAATAAGCTGTGATACTCTATAAATATAGAATATCAACCTGCTTGGTCTTTGTGTGTTTAATCAGAAGATTCTGATTCTTTGTTTATTCAGGGATTGTAAACACTTTGTTTTGATTCAAGGACAGAGTCAGGTTTATAAAAGTAAGAATTTATTTTCCAAACAATTAAAACATGACAAGTTAAATACAGGTGCTGGCCAGTAAATTAGAATATCATCAAAAGGTTGAAAATATTTCAGTAATTCCATTCAAAACGTGAAACTTGTACATTATATTCATGCAATGCACACAGACCAATGTATTTCCAATGTTCATTACATTTAAATTTGATATTCATAAGTGACAACTAATGAAAACTCCAAATTTAGTATCTCAAAAAATTAGAATATTCTGAAAAGGCTGAATATAGAAGACACCTGCTGCCACTCTAATCAGCTGATTTACTCAAAACACCTGCAAAGGCCTTTAAAAGGTCCCTCAGTCTTGTTTAGAAGGCACCACAATCATGGGGAAGACTTCTGACTTAACAGCTGTCCAAAAGACAATCATTGACACCTTGCACAAGGAGGGCAAGACACAAAAGGTGATTGCTAAAGAAGCTGGCTGTTCGCAGAGCTCTGTGTCCAAGCACATTAACAGACAGGCGAAGGGACGGAAAAAATGTGGTAGAAAAAAGTGTACAAGCTCTAGGGATAACCGCACCCTGCAGAGAATAGTGACGACAAACCCATTCAAAAATGTGGGGGAGATCCACAAAGAGTGGACTGCAGCTGGAGTCAGCGCTTCAAGAACCACCACGAGGAGACTCATGAAAGACATGGGATTCAGGTGTCGCATTCCGTGTGTCAAGCCACTCTTGAACAAGAAACAGCGCAAGAAGCGTCTCGCCTGGGCCAAGGACAAAAAGGACTGGACTGATGCTGAGTGGTCCAAAGTTATGTTTTCTGATGAAAGCAAGTTCTGCATTTCCTTTGGAAATCAAGGACCCAGAGTCTGGAGGAAGAGCGGAGAAGCACAGAATCCACGTTGCATGAGGTCCAGTGTAAAGTTTCCACCGTCAGTGATGGTGTGGGGTGCCATGTCATCTGCCGGTGTTGGCCCACTCTGTTTCCTGAGGTCCAGGGTCAATGCAGCCGTCTACCAGGAAGTTTTAGAGCACTTCATGCTTCCTGCTGCTGACCAACTTTATGGGGATGCAGACTTCACCTTTCAACAGGACTTGGCACCTGCACACAGTGCCAAAACCACCAGCACCTGGTTCAAGGACCATGGTATCCCTGTCCTTGATTGGCCAGCAAACTCGCCTGACCTTAACCCCATAGAAATTCTATGGGGTATTGTGAAGCGGAGGATGCAATACGCTAGACCCAACAATGCAGAGGAGCTGAAGACGACTATCAGAGCAACCTGGGCTCTCATAACACCTGAGCAGTGCCACAGACTGATCGAGTCCATGCCACGCCGCATTACTGCAGTTATTGAGGCAAAAGGAGCCCCGACTAAGTATTGAGTGCTATACATGCACATTCTTTTCATGTTCATTCTTTTCAGTTGGCCAACATTAGAGAAACAAACATTTTTTCATTGGCCTTTAGAATATTCTGATTTTCTGAGATACCAGATTTGATGTTTTCATTGGTTGTCACCTATGAATATCAAAATTAAACGTAATAAACATCGGAAATACATTGGTCTGTGTGCATTGCATGAATATAATGTACAAGTTTCACGTTTTGAATGGAATTACTGAAATATTTTCAACCTTTTGATGATATTCTAATTTACTGGCCAGCACCTGTATTTACTGTGATGGATTGGTTTAGATGGATATATGGTATATGGTGGCTATGTGTGTCATGCTGGGCTGAAGTTTTCTAACCCACATGAAAGAATCAAACGAGGCGAGAAGTGAGTAAAATATAATGTTATTATAAAGTAAATTAATGAAAACGAAAAGCGCTGATCCAAACTGGGCCAGGGGGGTGTTCTGATTCTAAAACAAGATAGCAAAAATGAAAACAGAGAACCAAGAAAACACTGGAGTAATGGTGGTGGAGTCTTACTGTACGAAGTGTGGGTCTGAGCTGGAGAGGGAGGCAAGCAGGTCTGAGGTGGAGATGGTCTGGTGGAGAAGAGTAGCAGGCAAAGGAGTAATCAAGGACAGGTGAGAGGTGGAGAGCGGGAGACCAGAGGAGTTGAGCAGCGTTGGGAAATAAATCCACTTCAGACTGCAGGAAGCTGAGGGTAAGAATCCAGGGCTGGTACTGGAGCAGACAAGGAGAGCAAAAACTGAGCACACGGGAGAAAAACACGAGACTAGATTCAAAAAGGAACGAGGAGAGCTAGAGTACCCAACAATAGAGTATCAACCGGCACTTAAGTGTGGCAACACCGCTCCTTATATCCTCTGGCCTGGCTGGATGATAATCAGCTGCAGCTGTGGCTCTCCAACCTGCTCACCTGCAAACACTTAGGAGCACAGCCACAGAGAAAAAGCAGAACCATGACAATGTGTGAAAATGATGTTGTCAGAACTTCGGTATCTAGGAAAGTTGAGTTCTGGGTGTTAAAATATTTTGGTTTGCGTTAAGCTATGAAGTTGATTATTATCAAAAGACATCAGATGCTATCTGTGTGTCTACTTCACCCGTTCTTGGAGACCCCTGTTTGGATCCGAGGGGATGTCAAGGAGCCGATGACCTCAATGCACGTGGTTCGTAGAGAAACCCTCGATGGGACCAAGTCAGTCCTGAGTTGCATCCGGGTCACACGATAGATGAAATTGGTTGTGTCTTAAAGCAGCTGTTTCTGAGTAACTGAAGGAGCAAGTTGCTTTGTTCTGAAGGAACAGGTTTGTCTGTCAGCTTTGCAGCACCCTTGACGGCGTGTCAAAGGTTGCTTCTGGGTTAAAGAGACTTCACTATGGACGGCCGTTTCCGTAGCTTCCTCTAGAACTCGGTGGAACTGGAACACTGACTCACCGTAAAGTAAGTTAAATTTTTGTATTCTCGTATTAAGTTCTTAACAAATGAGAGCGTGCCATATAAAGGGATATTACCAAGAATCTCAGAAACATACGCCTTCTGCAGATACAGAGGTTCTGATTCGTGGGTAAGAAAATATCTATGTGTCACGCGTTTGACTTAACTTTAATTTGTCCTTGATGAACCTTGTGTGAGTGTAGATGATGATGGCCTTGTCATATCAAAAATTACTGATCCATGTATAAATCAATGCAATACTTCATTTCACAGATTAATCAAAACATTTCATTTAGTGTTCATACATTTGTTCATCAACCAAATTATTCTTTAATAATTAATTAACCTATAAGCTGTAAATGTCCACATCATATGTAAGAGTCCATTCTTTGATTAAGCAACTAATCCAAGCTGAGGGTGTTCACTTTATTCAGAGGCATGAAGAGTCCTGTAGACGATAAGGGAAGCTTGAGGCCTTGAGGAGGGAATATGATTGTTGACAATACGTTATCATGTGTTCAGAGCTGCAGAGAGGCTCTGAACTCCATCTGATGGGATGCAGGCAGGCAGATTAAAAGACTCCTGTCTCCATGTCATTGGGGGTCAAACTGTACTTTAAAACTGACCATTACCGGACATTACAAATGCAATTTCATATCTATGTAGATTACGTGACTTGTGACTTTACAGCTTATCTACTCCCAGCATTGGTCAAGAAGTGCAACAGTGTTCTTCATGACATCAAATTACGATATCAATTTTTTTTGTTTAATTGCGGATTGCACAAACAAACCGTAATCTTTGAAGTCTCTGAAAATGTTGTGATCTTGTGAGTCAAGTGAGGAGAATGGCTGAGAGTCCACTCCGTGGCTGAGATTCTCACAGTGTGAGTGGTGCACAGTGAAGCTCACGATTAAACCGTTCTGCTGTCATTCCGCACCGCTGATGCTTGTGTGAAGTAGGGGTCATCCGCTCACCCTTCAACCCATTTGAATGTTCTCCCCTCACCTGTCAAACACGCAGTCACTGATGCTTTTTCTTTTCTCTACCCGAGATCCGCGTATCCTCACCACTCGGGACAATGGTCACAACATCCTTGCAACCAGTCCTGCTGAAGCTAGTCACGCTGCCAGTCGCTCCGGACAATTTACATGCAAACATTTGCTATATGTCTTCATTCATTTTTGCTTCATTCTGACTCAACAATGAGATCTTGCAATAAAACTGGCATGGACATAGTTTTACTTTAGAAGTGGGGGAGACACAGCCGGCATGAGGACTATTTTATGCAATGTCAGGAATGCGGAACAGTCAAGTACACAGGTGGCAGGAACAGCAGCAGAGCCAATGGATGAGCTTATGGACGGTTCTAATGGGAAAGAGGCTTCAACACAAGCGGATGTTTTCCATTTGGTTCTTGTGCTCAACCAGTGTCTATTTAATATAGCGTAATATTGATTTGGGATGGTAAAAAGTGCAGGGGACAACAATTTACTTTGGAAAAAAGTAAAGTAAAAAAGTTTGGGTCCTGATCTTCTCCAATCATTTAAATCTTCTGTAAGGACATAAAACAAAAGCTTAGTGCCATAGCTCTCTCAACCCCAGAGTTTTATCAGGTCTTTAATGACAGTAATAATGTTCTGAACAGCAGCAGAACAGAAATTCAATTGAGAGGAGGAGAAAAAATAAACTTCTACGGTATTTGATTCATCTGTTCGAGTGGCTATAGAGAAGAATTTATGAAAAAGTCTCTAACAAGTCTGATTTATGTTTATGGGCTTCTAAACAGACAGGTAGTCATTGGAGCCTGGGGTGTGCTAAACACAAGTACATAAAAACAATGGAGAAGGGATTGGATCAGCTCAGCTGAAACACATTTGTCCTGGGGGGAAAAAGCCTCTTCGGCACTAAAGAGCGGCGGCAGGCAGCGCTAGTATATCTGGGAAATGGAATCCTTTGACTGTTTATTAATCAATAAACACATTGGCTTGCATCAAAGCGTGACACATTTGGGTCTGTGTTTTAATGACACTGATTAATTTTAGCTGGGTCTTCAATACTGCAGAAGGCTGAGCACTAACATATTGTGAGCGAGACGTAAATATGTTGCTGCTGTAAACAGCAAGCGTCAGCGGGCATTGCGTTATCTGCTTTTCTGTCACTTTCCTCATTACAACATGTGATTACAGGCCGGATTCAAGCTCTGGGAATTCTACACGAGGCAATGACAGCTGCCCTCCAAGCTTGTTTTAAAAATATACGCTGCACCGGACAAACGTCCGTCTGTGTTTTCCCTGCATGCCGACGGCCCTCTGTTGTTTCCTGAATGTTCGAGGTCGAAGGATGAAAGTTAGTCGGGATGAGATTGAACGTGAAAGCCTTCTACTTTTATTCTGCTCGGTCCTTCTGATTCAATATGAAGCCTGCCTGTGCGCAGATGATAACTGAGAGCAAAAGGTTGACATCAATAGGTCTGACTGTGTGTGTGTGTATGTGTGTGTGTGTGTGTGTGTGTGTGTGTGTGTGTGTGTGTGTGTGTGTGTGTGTGTGTGTGTGTGTGTGTGCAGAGGTCTGTCTACATGCATGTTTGGGGGTGTGTATGGCTGATTTTACACGAGGTCCTGTGCATATAGATGGTGTGTGTGTGTGTGGTTAGTGAAACTTTGCTACGCTAATAATCCCCCTGTAATAGTTTTTCTGAGAAGATGGCCTGTTTGATTATTGGAATTCATTGGGTCCTTTAATTACGCGTACCACGCATTTCCAGGCTAATTTGTACCGTTGTCCCGTTTTGCATTTCAAAGTGGCAAATCGTTCACAGCACCTTATTAGACGTCTCCGCTTCCTGGAGCAATATTCTCTGCAGCCGCTGTCAATAAATAAAGATGAAATTTAATAACAGACATGCAAGCCAACAGATTCAGGGCACATCAGCAAACAGAAACCTGCCTCTTCTTATATTTTATTATTTAACCCTCAGATGCATGGATAGCAATAATGCTGTGACAAAAGTTTTTGTCACAGCATTATTTTTATTTTTTCTCCAACATCACTTTTTGGTATGTGTCACTGAGCATTCTTTGCATCATTTGTGTCATTGTGTTACTTTCTTCAATGTAAAAATATGTTTTCTTTTTTTTGTTTTAAAAGGTCTCATTCACTTTTTAAAAAATAAATTTACTGTGGTTTCTTGTGTAGTCACTGTGATGGCATTTGTACCACCACACTTCATAGTAATATTGCCACAATGGTACACTTCTAAATGAACAGATAATGATGTCATGGCACCACGTGTAGAGTCCCCACTATGAAGTTTCCCATTTGTAAATGTATCAGTCGACCAGACAGCGAAGGTAAAGGTCGGCCATCTTTTGGAGCAGCTCATGAAAACATTTAAGGAGTGTGGCGTCACTTGAGATAAAAAAACAAGTTACGTCTAAGCTCAGAGGATATCTGCAACAGGGAGTCGACAGTGCAGAGACTGCCCTCACACCCTCCTTAGACTACCATTGCTGGATCTTTTGTGAACATGCGATCGCGCCACATTACACACACACACACACACACACACACACACACACACACACACACACACACACACAGGCTGACCAGTTATAAATGACCAAAGGCTCCCTGAAGCTTCCTCAGCTTTGCAGCAAAGTGGTACCATTGTTTTATAAAGCAGGCTAATAAATGCCTTGAGTCGTTTTCTGTGGAAAAACAGCCCTCGTGCTCCCGTTTCAGGGATTTGGAAATTCTCTTTAATGTTATTGATATGCAAACATCTCACTCTGACTGGATAACAACAATGCTATTCTTCTGCTGCCTCCAATTGGTCCATTGCCTCTGAGCTCTCACAATTCAGAAAACTCCCGATGTTGACTCTTCACTCTTCCATTGCTTTTTCAAGGTTTAGTTGCAGAAGAAAACGTCCAGGAGGGAAACTCAAGCATTCCTCTACATTAGCAAATCCCAAAACCAGAGAGGACATATAATGGGATTGTTCTAAAGTGGCCTGGGTCTGATTCAGGGTTTCTTCACAGAGGAATGATACATCCAGGCCGCAGCATTACGCTCTATGCAGAGCTCACGCTGCTTCCCCTTTACCCCCAAATTCCACTACCTCCGCTCCGACACGAACGCCGGAGCAAAATCGGTCCCGTTGTAGTCAATCAGAGCAATTCCACTACTGCGGCCATGCTCCGGCAGTGAGGCAAAGGCAACCAGGAGGAATCCTGATCAGATGCATGAATCACCTCATCTCTACTCTGAGATCACATGGACATCAGAGCAACTTTCCTTAGCTCCAAGGCTGAGCCCAGTTAACATTAGGAGGAAGCTATGGTCAGCTTCCTTGATATTTTTCTTCAGATTGTAATTTTCAAATCTTGTGTCCACAGGTGAGGACTAAAATGAAGACAGACCACACACTCAAGAGTGCTGCCTTTCATCTCATCTCAGGCCACAACAAGAAAGAGGAGAAACAATGTTTTTGACCAACAGTAACCACATTCTAAAATGTTTTAAAATATTTTATTGACCTGATAATAAATTTCCTATAAAGCTTTTTGGACCCAATTTAATACATTTACACTTTCTTCAAATGCAATGATGTTAAAGCCGCTACAGTGAATCTATAAAACAGGCCAAACACGGTCAAGGAGCACTCACCCCTCCCATTCGAGTATCTTCCCTGAGAAGCTTCTGCTGGAACCGGAAACCAACATTTCCAGAGGAAACAAGATGGTGCTAAACATCACATCTACATCCAAATGTCTTTTGTTGTCCGTGACTTCAAATGGTATTTTTCTTCTTGGGACTCTGGTAGTTTGTCTTAAAGCTGAAGTGGTAGCAGCCGGTTGTTTCTCCTTCTCTGATATCATTGAGCAGTGGACCTCTCACACTACTTGTGTTTGGTTGCTAAATACGTGAGTGTGTGAAGAGTGGAGGACCCAGTGAAGTGCAGAAATGTGGTCATTCATTGAGAACGACAACCAGATGGTTGCTTTCAGTCCAAAACGTGTGATTGGCGGAGGTTTTTAGACAACTGCGAGAGAACCACTTCATTACTCTTTTTTTCTCGTCTCGTCTCGTCTTCTTCTGCCTATCTGGGTCCGGGTTGCGGGGGCAGCATCCCAACTAGGGAGTCCCAGACTTTCCTCTCCCTGGCCAAATCCACCAGCTCCTCTGGCAGGATCCCAAGGCGTTCCTGGGCCAGTTCGCAGATGTACTTTCTCCAGTATGTCCTTGGTCAACCAGGGGGCCTCCTGCTGGCAGGACATGCCTGAAACACCTCCCTGGGGAGGCGTCCAGGAGGCATAACACGATGCCCGAACCACCTCAACTTATTCATCTTGATATGGAGGAGCAGCGGCTCTACTCCGAGTCCCTCCCTAATGCCCACACTCCTCACCCTATCCCTAAGGCTGAGCCCAGCCACCCTTTAGAGAAAACTCATTTTGGCTAGTTGTATCTGCGATCTTGTTCTTTTGGTCATTACTCAAAGCTCATGACCACAGGTGAGAACTGGGCAGTAGATGGACTGGCAAATCGAGAGCCTTGCATTCTGGCTTAACTCCTTCTTCACCACAACTGACCGGTTCAGGTTCCACATCACTGCAGACACTGCCCCAATCCGCCTGTCGATCTCCCGCTCCCTCCTTCCCTCACTCGTGAACAAGATCCCAAGATACTTGAACTCCTCCACTTGAGGCAGGACTTCTCCCCCGACCCGGAGTTGGCAAGCTGCCTCTTTCTGGTTGAGAACCATGGCCTCAGACTAGGAAGTGCTGATCCTCATCCCATCCGCTTCACACTCTGCTGCAAACCTCCCCAGCAAGAGCTGTAGGTCAGAGCCTGATGAAGTTATGAGGACCACATCATCTGCATAAAGTAGAGATGAGATTCTCCTGCCACCAAACTCCACACCCTTAATACCACAGCTGTGCCTAGAAATCCTGTCCATAAATGCTATGAACAGAACCGGTGACAATGGGCAGCCCTGGCGGAGTTCAACCCTCACTGGGAACAGGTCCAACTTACTGCTGGCTACGCGGACCAAACTCACACTCCTCTGGTACGGGGCTGAATGGCCCTCAGAAAAAGACCATCCACCCCATACTCTTGGGGTCCCCTCCACAGGGTGCCTCTGGGGACACAGTCATAAGCCTTCTCCAAATTCACAAAACACATGTGAATTGATTGGGCGCACTCCCATGACTCCTCCATCACCCTAGCAAGGGTAAATAGTTTGTCCACAGTTCCACGGCCAGGACGAAAACCACATTGCTCCTCCTCTATCTGAGGTTCAACCCTCATCTCCAGTACCTTGGAGTAGACTTTTCCTGGGAGGCTGAGGAGTGTGATCCCCCATAGTTGGAACACTCCCTCTGGTCACCCTTTTTAAAATTTGGGACCACCACCATGGTCTGCCACTCCACAGGAACTGCCTCTGATGACCACGCAATGTTGCAGAGATGTCTCAACCAAGACAGTCCTACAACCAAAGCCTTGAGATACCCAGGTCGGATCTCACCCACCCCAGCGGCTCCACTGCTGCATACTTGCTTTACTACCTCAGCGAATTCTGCTCCAGAGACTGGACTGTCCATCCCCTCTTTTTGTTCATTGTTTTAATCTCAACAATATGTTTATAGCTATACTGTTTGATGCTGAGGGAGGTAAAAAAAAAGTTTTTCAATATTAAAGAGTTAATTAAATGCGATGTCAGCTCTTTAAACAGTGCTCGTTTAACTTAGCAGGAAATCAAAGAAAATTCTGGCAATCAAAGGAATTAACCATTGTACCGTCTTTATCTGCTCCTGATTTCTGTATTTTTTTTCCATTTCTAATCTCCATCTATTTCCTAATCAAAACATCCCCCAAGGAATATTTTTGTTATTTTTTGAAGCCCTTTGTCTAATTACTAAACCCCTGCTATTACCATTGTGGATTAGCCCCTTTCCTCCCTCCTGGCTGCAGATGCTTGAAGAGATTCCTCTGCCTGCCTACACTAATAAGGTGTAGGAGCCTATCTGATGTTGCTCGCTGAGGAAGCACGATTAGATCTAAGCTATAAAAAGTCACTTTAGTCTTTTCAAAAACAGCCACAGGACAGAAAGTTCTCCTGCTAGAAAAATGTAATCTCCAGGACAAAATGGTCAACCAATGTCTGTACATAGCTGCGTCTGTCATGATCACAGAAACATGGGGTTCTTTTCAGGCAGGTTAGTTTTCTTTACTTACAACAAACTCCTGTTAGAAAAATTAGTCACTATTGATTTTCATCACGTGGTGTTCAATGAACCTAAACCCATTAAGCCCCCAGTTTACATAATGTCTTCAATCTAAAGTACAGCAACTCCTATTTCTACCCTTAAAGGGCTTGAACCACACAGTTTGATGTTATTTATCTAGCAAAAAATATCAGACCAACACAATCACAAAACCATCTTCAACATGACCAAAGACGGAGGCTTCAGTACCATAAAATAGATCTGTGCTGTAATAAAAGGGATGCGTCGGGTGTGATCCAATGGAAAGGTTTAAATATCCTGCCTAAGGTGAAGTAATGATCACTGTCTGAGCAGCATTTAAAAACAATTCCATTCTTGGACATGTCATTGAATTTCATGCTAATGCCATTTATTGAATAACTTCATATGTACACATACTTCATTGTCATTTCCATTTGATCACCTACTCTTATCTTCCTGCAGGAATCACCCAGCTGCACTACAAGTGTTACAGCTGAAAGCTAACTGTAGCTGCTGCTAATAAATGCTAATGGCTAATAGTATATACATAGTAAGTGGCCTGTATTTGATGTAGCACCTTCTTGAGTCCTGGACCCCCCCCCCCCCCCCATTCACACACACATTCACACGCTGGTGGTGATGGGCTACATTGTAGCCACAGCTGCTTTGGGGCGCACTGACACACTGACATAGGCGAGTGTGGCGTACACATGAGCCACCGGTCCCTCCGAGCACCACCAGCAGGCAAGGTGGGTTAAGTGTCTTGCCCAAGGACACAATGACAGCGACAGACTGAGCAGGGCTCGAACCTGTAGCCTACCGATTGCGGAGCGAGCACTTAACTCCTGTGTTATTAGTTTTGTGGACGACAGTGTGGCACAGGATGCTTTGCATTTGAATATGTTTGTGGAGCCCATGTATTATTTGGTTTTCTTGCATTTGCAGAGAATTTCTTTATTTGAACATCACCAGTCATGAGTTTGAACACACCTGAATAAGTCGCTGTGTCCAGACTTTTGACTGCTACTGTTTGCAGTAACTGGGTGCCACTTAAACTGTGTTACCTCTGAGTTCTACCTCCACTTTGCACTTAGCAGTTTGAATGTTTCTACAAAGGTGTTGTCATTTTTTACCAGTTCGGTGTGAAATGACACAACAGTGAACCAGCACCCAGCTAGGATCAATTAGGATCCAAATGGTGCAAAATCCATATCAACGTTCATAATTAACCTGGTCCAAATCTGCCCATCTTCATTCATGGTCTACTTCAGATTTTATGAAAATTTGATTTGATGTCATTTAAAAAATAAAACTGAAATGTATTTCATTAACAATGTGATAAGCCAGTCAGCTTTAGTGGTATAAGGGTGGTA
Source organism: Nothobranchius furzeri (assembly GCF_043380555.1). Taxonomy (NCBI): domain Eukaryota; kingdom Metazoa; phylum Chordata; class Actinopteri; order Cyprinodontiformes; family Nothobranchiidae; genus Nothobranchius; species Nothobranchius furzeri. The sequence goes on along the minus strand of NC_091747.1, from coordinate 39,468,974 downwards.
TAAAAAATGATAAAGAACAAGAGTTTTAATGCAAGATGATATGAAGTTAAGAGATACTTTGCAACTTTTAAAAATAATTTTAAAAAATTTCCTTGAGCCTGTATGAGCTAAAATGACCCTTTACAGGGTTAATGAAAGACCACCCATCCCCTATCACACCCTGTGGCCAAAATATTTCACTTACACTAGCTGACATACATGACGCTGCAGTCTGGTTCCAGCCCATTTTCTGCATGTTTTAGATCATGAACACGGCGGATTTGTTTAATTTAGTGATGAATCACTCCTGTAGACACTAATGAAGGCTGGAGAGACATTTCAGATATTGGATTAAGGTTCATTTTTACTTTAGGTTCAACTAAATGAACACTAGAGGTTGCTAAATGCAAACCAAAACTACCTACCGGTAGTCTTGATTTAAAGTTGAATGGAAACAAGGGAAGAAGCTTAGAAATTGTGAAGTCTCTCTTTTTAAATTTGACTTAAGATTTTACGGCAAACCAAATATTTCAAGTGGTTTTATATGAGAATCTTTGAATTAGATGTGATTTCAGAAACACATTGGATGTGCCTATTCCCTAGTCTGACTTTGAGACCTTTGTTAAAGGTTGGCTTACCTGCACAGTGCTTCAAACAGTACAGCCAAGCTCTGGTTAATATTTCAGTGAGTGGAGACAATGTTGGTTGGGTCTTGTAGTCGTGGGGGCAGAGCAGCCAGACAATGACTCCTAGTTCAAGGTTAATGTTTGTTGGCTCACCTCTGGATACACAAAGCTGTGATTGATGCATGCTCTCTTGCTATAGCTGGAGGATTAACGCTAGTCGAATAACAACAGCGTTTATATTCAGTGACCTCTTGCATCACCCCACCCCCCACCCCAGTTAGGATTAATGTCAGAAACATTTTCATTCATGTTCATTGTATATTTTTGTTTTTCTACTGGGGAAAGCATTATTTAAGAGCATGTTGTGGATAAATTGAGGAGTTTTAAAAGAAAAGGTTTTTCAAGTAAAAAGTAGCTCAATAGGGTGAAACTCTAAGCAAAAGCTGCAATGGAAGTTAAAAAAGTAACTACCGGTAAGTGAAATATTTAACAGAAGTTGGTCAACTGCAATGTATGCTAAAAGTTGTAGTAATACCTTAATTAACCCAAAAACACAAGTATACGAGAGCTGACAGTGTTTTGCACCATGGGGCTTTACTACGGTTATCACCTCCTGCAGTGCTGCCGTGAGTCTAATGAAACCATTGTCTCTTATTTACTTGTGTTATGGTGTAATTAAGGTATACAATAGGTTACATTTTACCACAACTTCTGTTAAATGCTTAATTATTTTATAATTCAGCATAATTTTACTTCTAACATAGCTTTTGTTTTTATTGTGGCCTTTGGTATTGTAATGTGTTGTGTTGTGGCATTTGTATTTACAGTAGTTGAACCTTTTAGGGTGCGCAAAACCAAAGACATTTAACATGTCCGTTAGTTGGAATATTAAGGATTGCAGAAAATATCCTGTTTAAAATGATCTTGCATTCCAGTTCACCCTTACAGTACTGCATTTATTTCACCTTGTAACACACATGAAAAGTAAACAGGGCCCTTGGGCAATGAACATGGTGCAAGTATATTGAACCACGTGAGAGTCGATCACAGGCCATCTGGTCAGGCCCAGTAACAGCTCTGCCTGAGGCAAACTGTTAAAGCAAATCATTTATACGTGTCACAGGTGGTCCCCTAGGTCCTCAAACACTGTAATGAGAAATGAAGGTTAGTGTATTGAGGATCTGTCTTCCAACTGGGACTGTAAATGCAAGGACACCAAATCCAGCAGGCAGGAGTTTATAATGTAACACAGGAAAATGAGCAGCAAGTTGGTTATTATTGGACACATTGTCCTTCAGTAGGCCGAACATTTTAAAAACCTTAGTGGATTCAGAGGTTTGACCCCTCGTACATCATGTACCTATGTATTCCTCCATGTTATTAGAATATTCGTTCACAGAAATATTGATGAATCGTCACATAACCTGTTAGATGGGATTCCTGCCATGTGGCTTCATGTACATGTTTACCTAATGACTGCATTTGAAGTTCTTTTTTTAAACACAGGAAAGTATTTTTTTTAACCTTGCTTAAAGTTTCGATCACTCATGTGATCTTCATCAGAGCTAGCCGCTAATGGCGGCATCACTTCCTTCTCCGTTTATCCATGACGGTGTCACCCTCTGCTGTCCGCACTCTCCTCACAGATGACACAGTTCCATGCATGATCTAATGTGTAGACCCCCTTGTCTCTGTTTATGGTTCCGTACCCACGTCTCCGCATTTCTATCACTTCCCTAATCCATCTATTATATTTCTGTTGTGCTACCTAATTACTTTTTTAAAAACATCACTTGTACTTTTAGGTTGTATTTTATGTTGGCTTTCTTGTTACCTTTTGTTTCCTAACATTTTGGTGATTTTACAAAAGAATGCATCTGATCAGTTAGGATACAAGCAAAGTTGAGGGTGGGGTTTCTATGGCTGCATCTTGATTTCTTGTCAAGGTATTTTAGGATAGAGCGGAGGATGAGCTGACTGGTCAGGAATTCATCTCTTAAATGTAGGTCATTGCTCCAGACTTTTTGTGGTACAGAAGTTGAGAGCAAAGGCAACAATTTTGTTTGCTGGTCTGTCATTGTTCCAGCCCACTTCTCAGAAGATTCTAAATGTGACTGAAATAACACACTTTTGGATGCAAGCAACATCCTGTGTAGAATGGCCGGGCTCAGCCATAGGTCTTGTTCACACTAGAGGATCTTCAAATTGTTGAATGATTTTCAAAACATGAGAGAGGATACTTGGCAAAAACACAATCACGGAAATAAAGTTTTGATCTTACAGTGTGTGGTGTCAAGATCTACACACTTCACTTCAGGAACTAATTTCAGACACAAGCATTTGCCAGACGGGTGGGAAATCTTGCAAGACCTCTGGAAATCAAGTGTAACTCCTGAGTAAACAAACATGGAGGAGGAGTGTGCAGTGTGATTCAGTCATCTCACTTTCTGACTGGCCACACATCACAATCAACATGTTGTTTGACCTTGAAAATGAGCAAGACAGTCCAACATGTTAGGCCTGAGCTAAGATCAGAGCAGTCCTGGCATCCTTCTGAGCATACCAGAGCTCTCTTAACTCATCACCCACTGTAGAAGTACCTAATATGATTATTTATAAAGTCATTGTTGTAATGGGATGTAAAGAGATGAGGTGAGGATCCCTATCAGCTGCAAGGAGCCCAGAGCAGATTTTCCACTCCAGCCCAAAGTCGAGTTGATTAGGACATCTTGGTCACCTTCCTTTTTGACTTTTTGTGTGTCTGAATCACCCTCCAGAGCAAGCATGTAAACAAGCAGGATCTCTCTTTATACTGGCTTTAGGGGGAGGTACAAGACTGATTTCTAAATGGTTTGAATGACTAATGTTACACTGTTGAAATGATGGGCCAACTCATCTCCCGTGCAACACATTTATTTATGTAGAAATCTGCAGAAAAAGACGACAACAAAGTATTCGGTGTTCAGCCTGCTCCCTCACTACACTCTGAATTAGAGCTGAAACAAATAATCGATTTAATCGATTATAATCGATTATTAAAATAGTTAACAACTTTTTTAGTCATCGATTAGTTGTTTAATAATGATATTTTACCGCATAAAGTCTATTTTTTACCACAATCTGACATCGGTTACAATCTGTTAAATTTGCCGCCAGTGTGTGGCAGTAATGAGCCACTGATCTACCAGTGGAGCCGTAGAAGAAGAAATGAGCCAATAAGTGCCCTCGGTTTTCATGACGTATCACGTTACTGACGCTCATCTTGCTGTGAGAGATGGCGGATCAAAAAGAAATACGGAAGAAAAACAGAAGCGACAAAACATGAGAAATCCCGGACAAAAACCTCACGAATATGGGAGCACTTCACTAGATGCCTTGAAAAGACGGGTGACCTGCAAAATATGCAAAAACCATGGCACGACGGAAGCACGACGTCCCTATGTGAACATTTGAGACGAAAACATGTGGGGGCTGATGCAGCAGAGGAAAGTCCGGTAAGTAACAGAAAATAAACAAGCTAACGCAGATCAAATTTGGGAGCTGAGTTCGTTATAGTGGATGTTAAACATGTTTTTTTGCCGCGTCAGTCTACGGTGTTCTACTTCTGATTGACTAGATGCAATCGTGAATCTCGTCTGTGTTGTGTATCATGCGCTTGCCAAATTTAGCACGTCTGTTTATAAGAATGTTCTCGTTAAGAGAAAAATGGCACAAACCCATAACTACCATACCATACCATACCATTTTATTTATAAAGCGCATTCAACATGGCATTACAACCAGACAAGGCGCTGTACATTAAAAAACTATGGAGGAACTATGTTCCTCATTCAAAAAAGGACAACTCCGCGGTGAAAAATATACAGACGAGCTGTGTGCAGGTGAATATAACGCGGCATAGTTGTACGCTTTCAATTTTTAAATACAGGAGAAATTCAGAAAGTCCTTTTTTTTTTACTATTAAACGGCAGTTTTACTGTCTAACGCTGTAAAACCCCTCACAACACATTGTTGTCAAAATAAATGATCACTGTACATTGTTAATTAATTCAAATAATGTAATATTGATTTAGTGTTGTAGTGTGTGTGCTGCTTTATTTTATATGTGTACTTATTTCAGTTTATTTGTTTTTCTTATGCAGAAAAAAACAAGCAACGATGGACAACTACATGGGGAACAAGACACTCACCCCCCAGCAATGCATACCACTTACAAACTCTATTCTAGATTTTACATTATTTTTTATGAAATTTACCGCTTAAATTTTGATGACAAAAAATTATTCTGGACTGATATTTTGCACTGTTCAGCCCATTTTACACTGCTGACTGTGTTCATGTGCAATAAAATAGATTGCAGTCAACTACACAATTCTCTTATGTTTTTCTTTTTCTTAACTGAAATGTATTCATCACTTGTATAGGTTAAATAGCTAAACGATAACAAACCGATTAATCGATTAATCAGAAAATAATTGACAGATTAATCGATTATGAAAATAATCATTAGTTGCAGCCCTACTCTGAATTCTTCCCCGGGAGCGTCAGCTACTATAAACACATGAATGCTGAGAATCCATGTCACAACTGACACATTTGTACATTAAACAATATCAAATACAGAAACGTTTCTTCTTATAACTGATCTTTTCTCACATTTTCAATCAAACGATAATAAATCACAGTGCATTTAGTGCCAGCCACAGCCTCAAGACATGTTGAACATGCCCAAGTTCATACTTATGAGAGCACCATGTGAGCACCTGTGTGCATACCCAAGCTTGTATATGTGAGGTTTCTCCATAGGAGCGTCCAATAGAGAGTGTGAGGGGCCACAGATCTGCCCCCCAAAGATGTGTAGGAGATGGAAGGAGCTCCAAGTCTCAGAGATCCAGGAGCTGCCCCAGAGCGCAGGGACCCCAGGGAGACTGCAACCAGAAAAGCCCCTGCCCCCCTCAAGAGGCGCAGAGAGTCACAACCAGCTGCCGGCAGAGTCCCGGGGGATATCAGCGGCAAGCCCACAGGCCCGCCCACAGCCTCCCACCCCCAAGCCGGCAGAGCCCGGAACCCAGCGACTCGGGACACAGAGGCGACCAGCCCCGCCGGGGACCCAACATAGCCCACGGATTCAGATCCCACCAGGCAGCCACTGAGATTAATCAGGCAGACGCCAAAAATCTTAAACCCCCTAACCTGGGAGCCACAAACCCTCAGGCAGACCAAGGCACCACACTCCACACCAAGTGTGGCAGGGGGAGGGCAGGCAAAGATGTGTAGCAGCACAAGAAGTCCCAGGAGATGGGAGGAGTCAAATGCCCCACCTGACATATACAATCATACACAAACACAGTCACACACTCCCTCCCTCATGCACTCACATACACATACAACCTAAGACATACAAAAATGCATGCCAGACACCTACTCATGCTCCCCATACACACCTTATTCACTCTGGTTCTGGTATTGCTGCACAAAGGGTACAGCCATCACTGGTTCCCAGAGTTTGACCCTTCCTGCTGGGGTGCTGATGAGTAGGCTCCCCCACCCAACTCCGAGCAAAGCGACCCACCACCCCAGACCCTAGCCAGATGGCCAGATCCCCCTCCTAGCCTCCTGCCCCGGGAAGCCAAGTGACAACAGAGGTGTGCTAAGACCCCTAGTCTCCCTTCCCCTGCTCCAATATAGTGTTAGTGCATGTTGATGAAGTATATTCGTGGCTGTGGTGAGCGGGCAGTGCAGGCATCGTCTGGCCTACGCCAGCTGATGCCATCACACCACCCTTCTTACCCCCACAGTCCTCTGTGTCTAAGTGCAGTTTAAAATTGGAAGTGGGCACCGACATTTGGGATGAGGCTGAAAGAACCCCTTGTCAAATGCCGTTGAATGTGCTAACTCCCAAGGCCCTAAGTGTGTGTTTGCGTGGAATGCCGTTGGTGGGAGTGTTTAATGTGCAAATAAAATTGGGGACAGTCTACCACAGGAATGCAGAAATGGGGTCCATACCCGCACCTGATGACTTGTCCACCCCCCCAAGGTCCTATGTGTATGTTTGTATGATGATGTGAGGGAGCAGGAGGAGAAAAATGTGTGTGGGGATGGGGAGGAATGGCTGGTTGGCCTAAGCCATCCAGGGATCCAGCTCCCTCACTGGCCCCAATAGGCACCTCCGTTGCCAAAATGCTGCCCAGGGCATGGAGACCCCAGCCCATCTCGCCAAGGCCCAAAGCAGCAGCATCGCAGAGCTCCACGGAGTCCGAGGGAACCAACGCAGCCCCACCCCAGCAGAATATCTACTCCCATCCCTGCATTTGCACAGCTTCCAGAATATATAAGACATAGGACACCCAGGTAAGGTTGGGTCCTCCCCCTCCTGGGCATCCCCCTCCCCCGTGATGGGACAGCCGAGGAGCCAAGGTCTACCTGAGCTACCTGAGGCCCCTGAGCCCGGGCCAGGCACTGTCGCATGTTCCTGCCTTCTTCCCAGCAGCTTACGTGTTAGGAACCGACCCCCAAGGCCCCGCCCAGATCCCCACACGGGGCCGGCCACCTCCATGCCCCGAGCCCCTAGGCCCCCACCCAGATCCACTCAGGGGCAATGCAGCCAAGACCCCCAAGGGGCCCTACTCAAAACCGCCAGTAGTCCACCCCCCAAGGAAACCCATGCACCTCCATATTACTGTTATGAACTGTATTCATCTATTTAAATCAACTTTAATTAAATGCATTTTCAACCCATTTCCGTCCGATCCAGCTTACTGAGACACACAAAGCATTTTGCATTTCTCCAGACTTTTTCTGAAAGCACACAGTCCAGTTCTGTGCTACAGACAACTGAATGGATGGTACAAACTCTCATTTAAACATAAAAAAGACAGGATTAGTGCCTTCCTAGAACTCCTCCATGTGCTACCTAGCTCACCCTGGGTCTGGTTTTAGCTTAGCACTACAGCTTACACCGGCCGGTCTTAATAATGCACTTGTAATCCAGTCCATATGGGCTCTAGCCACAAGCTAGTGTTTTACTGAGGTTCTGAACATTTTCCTGTGACCTCATTTCTACCTCTAAACCTATTAACCCGTTCTCAGTTTCCCTGCTACGGACTACGAGTTCGCCATTTTACTCCCAAGAAGAGGAAAAATGCTTTTACAGACGCCTACAAGACGTTTTAATGGTTCACCTTAACAAAAGTTACTCTTTAAGACACAGACACACTATCACTAATGTTCACTATTGCTCCTTTACTATTGCTCCTTTAAAGTTTATAACCCAGCTTACCTGCAGAAACAGAGGACAACAAAGTTAACCGGAGCTACTCGGTGCGCAGCCTGCTCCTTCACTACCTTCTGAATTCTTCTGCGGGAGCGTCAGCTACTGCTGCACAAGGCACCGAGCGCACTCTTTTGACAAACTCTGTAATTATTGCTCAGACTGCAGACTAATCTACTAATAGTTTTTATGAACTTTACATTACTAACTATAAAAATAAAATGGGGGGCTACTATTTTAACCAAGGCATCTATATTATAGTGTCACATTAAGGTACCATCAAGTCCTCACACCTGAAGGTAAAGGAATAGTTCCTTTGAGGACATCACCCCAGTGACAGGTCTCTGTTCCCTTAAAGGCTCTTTTTTCTGAGAGTGTGATGATTCTTGTCTGATTTCTCAATAAGATCTCTCTTTAAGTAGCTTTGCTACTTGTTGAATTTTTAAGCCACTGCAACTAATTCAAAGGTTGTTGTTGGTCATCAGTGTTGTACCTGAACATGTTCATTGAACTATTGTTTGTGAACTCGTTTGTTGTTTTTTTTTGTGAACGTGAACTTAACTTGCTCATATTTTTTCTGACTTAAGTGAGCACGCTCATTCTGGCATGTGTGAACGGCTTTATGAACAACTCTTAATGTTTAAGCTCCAGATCTCCAAGGAGCTAAAGCCTTAGTTAAAAAAACGTTAACCATAGACCCTGCAAATGCGGCCACCATATGCAGTAGCAGTCGGTGCAGTGTCTACTCTTGCATGGCCATCTACTTCAGAAAATATACAACTGCACACCGATTTTAGATGCTCCCTTGCAAGTTTATCTTGTAAATATATATTATATACTGTATACTATGTTGAATCTCAGAGTTGGATTAAAAAATATTCTCTGACTTGGGGGAGGGTGGTATATTCCAGTTCAGTATTCCTACTCGGAAATTAGAATTTTTACGAGTATTGATTTAACTGGAACTAACTTAGGAAAGCAGCAAATTTCAAAACACAAGTCAAAGAGTCATGCCGTAATATTTAACTATGAATTTATTTGCTTTATTTTTACTCGTTCGTTTGGGGCTGATTGTTGCAGTTTATGACTGTTCCTGTGCAGCCATGATGGGTGCCTCTGTCTGTGCTGTCCTTCGGACCAGCTCTTTCTAGTCATAGGATGTCTTAATATCCTCCACTTCAATTATCTGGTACGTCCCATGTAGGGGTTTGTCTTCCAACAATGGTATTTCCAGCATCTCCTCCTCTATCCGCCATTGTGTGAGACTCACTGAGCACATCATCAATTGGGGCCGTATCCTTTATGTACCTATGGATCTTGAACGTTTCATCCTGGATAGTGGCTCTCACACTCACTAGTCCTCAGCATCCTTCCTTACAGCTAGTGTACAGTCTAAGTGTGCTGAATTTTCGATGGAACCCTCCATGCACAGTTAGGAGCTTCCACGTCTTGATGTCTGAGGTCTGTATTTCTTCCTTTGGCCAGCTTATTATTCCTGCCGGATATTTGATTACTGGCAGGGCACAGCTGTTAATTTCCAAGATTTTAGTCTTGGCATTGAGCAGACTTCTTTGGATATGCATTACTCATTGTAAGAATTTAGCTGTGGCTTCTTTTTGTGCGGCCTCATCAAGGTTGCCTTTTGATCGTGGGATACCAAGGGACTTGTAGCTGTCCTCGATGTCTGCTATTGTTCCTTCTGGGAGTGAGACCCCTTCTGTGTGGACAGTCTCCCCTTTCTTTGTCATGATTCGACCCCACTTCTCAAGTCCGAATGACATTCCTTTATTGGTGCTGTAGATCCTGGTGGTGTGGATCAGTGAATCAATGTCTCGCTCGTTCTTGACGTACATGGCATCTATGTAGAGGAGGTGGCTGATAGTGGTTCATTTCTTGAGTCTATATCCACAGCCAGTCTTGTTGATTATTTGGCTGAGGAGGTTCAGACCTATGCAGAACAGCAGTGGGGACAGGGCGTCTCCTTTGTATGTGCCACATTTGATGCAGACTTGTGCAACTAGCTTGCAATTGACCTCAGTGGTTTTCCACAGCCCCACTGAGTTCACAATGAAGGCTCTCAGAGTCCTGTTAAAGTTGTACAGCTCCAAGCATCCAATGATCTATGAGTGTGGCACTGAGTCATAGGCTGTCTTGTTATCAATCCAGGTTGTACACAGGTTGCTGTGACGGGCTTTGCAGTCTTGAACAACTGTTTGGTCTACCAGCAGTTGGTGTTTGGCTCCTCAGGCATCTTTGCTGATGCTCTTCTGTTCTGTGCTCATGTATTGATCCATGTGTCCACTTATCTTAGTCGCTAAAGCCTGACACGAGCTTCCATGTTGTGAAGAGACAGTTAATTGGCCAATAGTTGTATGGAACTGCACCCTTGGGAGGGTCCTTCATGATCAGAATTGTGCACCCTTCATTTAGCGTTTCAGGGTGAGTCCCATATTTTAGCATGTGGTGCATTTGTGTTACCAGGTGCTCATGGACAGTACTGTATATATACAGAGTCCCCAATTCCAGCAATGTGCGGTATGTTGTTTGTAGAGCCACACTGTTAGTGAACAACTGTATGGGTAAGATATTTTGATAAATTATATATATATATATATATATATATATATATATATATATATATATATATATATATATATATATATATATATATATATATATATATACATACATATATATAACTTTATGGCCTTAATTCTAAGTGGTATGTGTGGAGATAACTAGACACAGCTGATCACTTATTCAATACAGTCCCCAGAGAGATGGTGGTGGCACCATCGTGCTGCGATGGTGTTTTTCAGCCACAGGGACAGGATGACTGGTTGCAATCAAGGAAACAATAAATACAGGGATGTCCTGGACAAGAACCTTCTCCAGACTGGACCGAAGTGACTCTATTAGCTCAAAAGGGTGCTTCTACTAAATACTGAGCAATGGCTCTATATACTTACTGTATGTGACAGGGTGTGTCACTGTATCCTGATTGATCATGCACCCTGGCTACTTGGCCAAGGGGATGTCGCTTTGGCTGACTGGTTAGTGTGTGTGAATCTCACCTGGGAGTCTGGGGATCAAATCCTGCCCGGGCCCTCGTTTCTCCACCTTGCCACACTTAGGACCATGTGAAATTTCTTTCTTTTTTTTTTTTTTTTTTTACCGTGTCCTGTCTGGCTGTGAAGCAAGCAGAATTGATGTCTGAATGCTGGTGACAAGCCTTACAGATTTACTCTCAGGTGGAGCATCAAAGTGTTTGCTTTTACTGTCACGCCTGATACTTAAAACTTTATTGTTATTGTTGTTGAATGCATTGTAATTCCGACCAGACACGGAGACAGAGGTGAAAGAGAAAGGAAAAGAAAAGGTGGGGAGAGAGGGAGGGGGGGGGGGGTTCCACAAAAATAAATGAACAAGAGTCTGCTTCTAGACCTGCAGAAAAAGACACACAAAAAAGGGACACAACAACAATACAACAAGATCTAGCTATCACTGCGTCAACTTGATGAAGAAAATATATAATCAACATTGCTTAACTGAAGAATCACGATAATAAATCACAGTGCATTAAGTGCCCACCATAGTCTTAAGACCTGTGTTTAACGTTCCCAGGCCCATACTTTTGAGAGCACCTGTGTGTGTACACGCGCTTGTTTATTAAGGTTTCTCTATAGGAGCGTCCAACAGAGAGTGTGAGGGACCACAGATCCGCCCCCCCCCCCCCCCCCCCCCCAAAGATGCGCAGGAGACGGGGGGGAGCTCCAAGCCCCAGAGATCCGGGCGCTGCCCCAGAACACAGGAACCCCAAGGAGACTGCAACCAGGAAGCCCCCCCCCCCCCCCCCCCCCCCGAGAGGCACAGAGGATTGCTCTGGGGGGCCACACAACCAGCAGCCGGCAGAGTCCCGGGAGACATCAGCGGTACAGATGGGAATGGCCCATAACAGAGCCTCACGGAGTCCAAGGGCACCAACCCAGCCCCACCCCAGCAGAATATCTATGCCCATCCCTGCATTTGCACAACTTCCAGAATATATAAGACATGGGACATCCAGGTAAGGTTGGGTCCTCCCCCTCCTGAACCCCCCCCCCCCCCCCCCCCCCCCCCGAGGAGCCAAGGTCTACCTGAGGCCCCTGAACCCGGGCCAGGCACTGCTGCGTGTTCCTGCCTTCTTCCCGGCAGCATACATGTCAGGACCCGACCCCCAAGGCCCCGCCCAGATCCCCACACGGGGCCGGCCACCCCCAAACCCCGAGTCAGGGTGTATTATGAAGGGGGTTACCTTCTCTAATCTTTTGGCCAGGGCTTTATAAATTATTTTGAGATCAACATTAATAAGAGAAATTGGGCGATAGCTGGTTGGAAATGCTGGGTATTTGCCTGGTTTTAACAAGAGACTAATATTGGCTGAATTCATGTTTGGCTGTAATTTGCCGCTCTCTTTGATTTCCCTCACCATTCTGAAAAATGTTGGAGCCAGAATGATCCAGAATTCTTTGTAGAATTCTACTGGGAACCCGTCTGGACCTGGAGCTTTCCTATTACTCATGGATTTAAGGGCTTCCTGGAGCTCCGCTGATGTTAGTGGCGAGTCCAGGACTGTAACTTGGCTGTCTGAGAATTTAGGAAGTGTTATCCTGTCAAGGAACTCATTGATCTCATTATCTGATGGGTTTATCTGTGGTGAGTACAACGTTTGGTAAAAGTCTCTGAAGGTGTTGTTTATTCTTTCAGGGTCATTAACTATATTCCCGGTTGAGTCTTTAACAGCAGATATGGTAGTTTTCTCTTTATTTATTTTTAATTGGCTAGCTAAGAATTTACCTGATTTATTACTATGTTCGAAGTTTTCTATTCGTAGTCTTTGTGCTAAAAATTGTGTCTTTTTGTCAATAATTCCATTAAGTTCTAGTTTAGCTTTACGTAATTTGCTCATTGACTCTTCTTCTGTGTATGCCTCTAAAGACTTGATGATTTCCTCTAACTCCTGAATACGTTTGTTTTCTGTTTTTTCCTATGTGAAGAGAAAGAGATTATTTTACCTCTCATCACTGCCTTTCCTGCCTCCCAGAGAATAGATGCTGATGTTCCAGGCAGGTCATTATGTTCTAAATATAAAGCCCACTCCTTTTTAAAAAATTCTATAAAACCTTCGTCTTTCAGCAGTGATGTATTAAACCTCCAGTTTCTGCTTGGTGGGATTGTCTTCTTATGGGCCATTCCCATCTGTACCGGGTCGGCCCGGGCTGGGTAGCCCCAGTCAGCCCCAGCCTGGCCTGGTTGATTCCACACATCCTTGCCTTAAGCCCATGTGGGCTGATTCTACCCACCAATCAGAGGCTTGCTCTAATGGAAGGTGTGAATTTGCTGTCAGCAGTGGGTGTGTTGGTCCTGGTTGGCCTGAAGCAGACCCCCTTGAGAAGAGGGCTGAGAATGAGCCTTGGTTGGCCCGGAAAAATACCAGGCCACCCAGATATGTAAACAACCTACGCTACCCGCCCCGGGCCGACCCGGTACTTATGGGAATGGCCCATTATTTACCAGAGTTAAAGAAACCGGAGCATGGTCGCTGACAACTATGGGGTGTATCTCAGTGTCTGAAATGTCAGCCAACAATGAGCTGCTGACTAGAAAATAATCCAAACATGAGTGAGAGTGATGGACGTGCGAAAAAAAAGTATACTCTCTACGGTTAGGATGAAGAGATCGCCATGCATCACAAAGCCCATAATCACTCATGTACTGTTTAACTATGTTAGTGGAATGCCAATTGCGCTGAGTCCCAGCTGTACTGAGCCTGTCTGTTAAGGAATTCATCCAAAAATTAAAATCACCTCCAAGTATAAGTGGACAGTCCAAGTGTTCGGAGAGTACAGAGAAAAAATTATGAAAGAATGGAGGGTCATCAATATTTGGACAGTATATGCTGACAATACATAAGCTTTGGTTCTGTACAGATATTTTTAACATTATAAATCTACCCTCTGGATCAGAGACTGTGTCCAATACTGTGAAATTGATGTTTTTGTGTATTAAAATAGCTATGTGTGTGTGTGTGTGTGTGTGTGTGTGTGTGTGTATGTGTGTGTGAGTGCGTGTGTGTGTGTGCGTGTGTGTGTGTGCGTGTGCGTGTGTGTGTGTCGGGTCTGACGCAGTGTTGGAAAGTTGCGTGGTTGTGCCGTACAGGTGTAAAGGTGCAGAAGCAGGTAAAAAGGAAGGGAAAATACAGATACAGGTTAAAAAAGAGGAAAGAACTAAAAAGAAAAGGTGGTAGGGGTGTGAGGTGGTGAAAAACAGGTGATCTTATCATCTAGAATACGGATTTAGCAGCTGTTTAATCCTGACGTGATCAAACCCAGTGAATCCTGATAAGAATAGTTAATGTCTGACCTGATGTTGGGCTAGTACAGCCAGTCAGTCACTCCTCGCTCCTTATAAAGCTTATTGTCCACATAAAGCTTATCCACCGAGATGACAACTCTCTTCCCATCCTGGATAAACTTTTTACGCAGCGGAAAGAGGACCCGGCGCCGATCCAGAATTTCCTTCGGGAACTGATCATTGACGCTGAAATTTAACCCTTTGAGCTCTCTTCCGTGACTTTTAACAAGATCCTTCTGCTTAAAATGTTCAAATTTAGCAACGATGGGACGAGGTCTTCTGCTGTCTCCTCTTTTAGCTCCAAGGCGATGTACCCGGTGAAAGGTGATGTTTTTAACCTTTTCTTCGGGTATCTTCATTTCTGTCTGGAGAAAGTTCTTTATTGTTTGCTCGCAGTTCTCCGCCCCTCCCGCCTGCTCCGGCAGGCCTGCGAACACCAGATTATCCCTCATGCTACGGGCCTGATGGTCCAAAACCGTCTCCTTTAGAGTTTTGTTGTCCTGGGTGATCCGCGTCATTCCCTCTTCCAGGGAAGAAACGGACTCCCGCAGAGACGCGTTCTCAGCAGCGAACCGCTCAACCTGCTCCTGGCTGAACTCCAGAGATGTTCAGAGGTTCTGAAACTCCTGGTGAAGAACCTCGAGCAGATGAAGTCGCCCCTCAAATCCCAGAAGCCGTTTATCAATAGAATCTAATAATTCTACTATGTCCTTGCGGGGAGATGAGGCCTCAGGCGAGTCCTGAGGACGGCTCCTCTTGGTCCCAGCAGGTGTTTCAGCCTCAGCTGCTGATTTCTTCGGAACCATAACGAATAACTCAAAAAACTTCGTCAATATAATTTAACAAACTTTCTAAATGTCCTTCACTTACCTCCAGATTGAGTGAGTTATATTTACCAGATGATATTTTCGTTGTCAGTAGTTAAATTAGGCAAAAATGCATCTAAATTGTTTGTGGATGTTTGCTAACGAGCTGCCATCAGCTTCAAAACGCTGCTGTGTCCGGTGATCGGCCGTCAGCGCATGGGCATCTCACCTGTCCTCCACAGTTAACTCCGGTTGTCAGTTTTTCTTTTTAAATAACTTTGCAGAAAGTTTAAGTTGAAGGAATTTAGGTAAACTTTAAGTTACAGAAACATCCTTGTTTTTCTGTCAGTATGTCATGCTGTGTGTACATTACTGAGGATAACAATGAATTTAATAGATTAAAATTTGTATATAGGAACAATGACTCAGTTTGATTTTGGAACAGTGGACTTCTAACTGAACTAATTGAACTATTTACTGATTTTTTTTTTGTATGAACTGAACTTTGAACTAGTTTTTTTTTTTAACGAACTTCCCCAACACTGTTGGTCACTCACAGTTTGGTTTTAAAAACAGCTCATCACAATACCACACTTGCTGGGAATGGGGACTCTGTTGGTTCAAATATGAATACATGCAACATTTGTTGTTTAATCTGATTAAGACACAGTGTGTCATTCATCACAGTATTTTCAAGTGCACAAATGCAATAAAAGACATGAATGTGGTACAATCACATAAATAAATCATCTTTATTGATTTATTATGTAACTGAGCTGTTAAAAATGGAAAGTGAAAAAGTGAGGCCATGAACATGATCTGAATGAAAAAAGTAGACTGTTATACGCTTATGAAACAATGTCAAGTTTAAGCTTCTTGGTTCGGATATAGCAGCTAAACTTGATGCAGAAACACTGCAACATCACTGGATACCTACGTTTATAAACAAAACTTATCAAAAAGGAGAAACACACTTGGAAAAGTAAGTTATGCCTACTTCACCTTATAACCAATCAAATACCAGTGGTAAAAGAAAACTCAGCAGCACTGATGCCACACTGTGAGCAAACGTGTATAATGTGTGGTGTCCTGCCTCCCTCTGCTACAGGCCCCAATCCTCTATATATAAGGACCTAAAAATTGCCGTCCCTGGCTAATAATTGCTGACACGCCAAAGCCAACATAGCCCAGTGAGCCTTTAATAGTTTTCATTTTTCTTCCTTACAGGATGGCCTCTAAGGTGCCATCATGAATGATCAGCACGCAGGCAGCTCCCTGTGCAGGCTCCGGCACACACACACACACACACACACACACACACACACACACACACACACACACACACACACACACACGTGCGCATTCATGCACGCACACACACACACACACACACACACATTCATGCATGCACACACACTCACACGCACTTTTGTTCCTCAGGTCCTATAACTATCACAGGCATCTCTCAGCTCTGTAACCATTACTCCCCCCTGTGTCTTCCTCACCTCTCATCTTCACCTTATACAGACAATTTATTAAAAAAAAAAAGAAAGAAAGAAAAAAGGATTTTCTTGCCCACACTTTTCATCACAGGGTCTATTTCAGAACATTAATATCCTGTCTCCCTCTTACCAAAACCATCAACATCGGTAATTTATTAACTATTCCCGGGGTGTCATTCATCAGGTCCTGACACAGGATTTACTACAAACACAAAGACAGGATGGGGGATGCCACATTGCACTGACCCTAGCTACTTGAGCTCTGCACCACTGACCATTATTTAGCAGAAAGGCTTATTATTGTGACAAGGATAGAGCAGAATGAATCAGAGAAAGACTGTAGGAGGCAACAGTCCCGAAATAATCCATGTAAGTGGAAATGTCTTTGAGGAATTGTGTTCCCTTTTCTTTGGCCTTGCAAGAAATTAGAAAAGAAGTACGGATAGGTGGTAAAGAAGTAAAGCAGAGTCTGGGCGGAGGCAGGTAAGTTTCTTATGTACTTGGTGCTCACTTTGGATGCAACTTGAATATTTATACCATCTGGGTTAAACCTACTTCTTATTTCTACTAAACTCTTCAATTGTTATAAACAGGTAAAAAGATGTCGCCTCTGTCAGTGCGCCCCAGGACAGCTGTGGCTACATGGTAGCTCATCACCATCGGCGTATGAATGTATGTGTGAATGGATGAATGATACACTGTAGTGTAAAGTGCTTTGGAGTCCTTACTCTGAGAGGCGCTATACAAGTGCGGGTCATTTATCATTCATCATTTAAAACAAAGTGTAAAAGTAGAATTTATTTGTCGTCGTCGTTGTCATCTTCCTCCGCTTACCGGGGTCCGGGTCGCGGGGGCAGCATCCCAACTAGGGAGCTCCAGACCGTCCTCTCCCCGGCCTTCTCCACCAGCTCCTCCGGCAGGACTCCAAGGCATTCCCGGACCACATTGGAGATGTAACCTCTCCAACGTGTCCTGGGTCGACCCCCGGGGCCTCCTGCCGGCAGGACATGCCCGAAACACCTCCCCGGGGAGGCGTCCTGACCAGATGCCCAAACCACCTCAACAGGCTCCTTTCGATCCGGAGGAGCAGCGGTTCTACTCCAAGTCCCTACCGAATGTCTGAGCTCCTCACCCTACGGAGGAAACTCATTTCAGCTGCTTGTATCCGCGATCTCGTTCTTTCGGTCATTACCCAAAGCTCATGACCATAGGTGAGGATTGGGACGTAGATCGACCGGTAAATCGAGAGCCTGGCTTTCTGGCTCAGCTCCCTCTTCACCATGACAGATCGGCTCGGTGCCCGGATCACTGCAGATGCTGAACCAATCTGCCTGTCGATCTCCCGATCCCTCCTACCCTCACTCGTGAACAAGACCCCAAGATACTTAAACTCCTCCACTTGAGGTACGACCTCTCCCCCGACCCGGAGTTGGCAAGCCACCCTTTTCCGGTCGAGAACCATGATCTCAGATTTGGAGGTGCTGATCCTAATCCCAGCCGCTTTACACTCGGCCACGAACCTACCCAGCAAGAGCTGAAGGTCAGAGCTGGATGAAGCTAGGAGGACCACATAATCCGCAAAAAGCAGAGACGAGATTATCCTGCCACCAAACTCGACACACTCCACACCACGGCTGCGCCTAGAAATTCTGTCCATAAAGGTAACCGGTGACAAAGGGCAGCCCTGGCGGAGTCCAACCCTCACTGGAAACAGGTCCGACTTACTACCGGCTATGCGGACCAAGCTCACGCTCCTCTGGTAAAGGGAGTGAATGGCCCTTAACAGAAAGCCACCCACCCCATACTCCTGGAGCGTCCCCCACAGGGTGCCCCTGGGGACACAGTCATAAGCCTTCTCCAAATCCACAAAACACATGTGGATTGGTTGGGCAAACTCCCATGCCCCCTCCATCACCCTTGCAAGGGTATAGAGCTGGTTCACAGTTCCACGGCCAGGACGAAAACCACATTGCTCCTCCTCAATCTGAGATTCAACTATTGATCTGACCCTCCTCTCCAGTACCTTGGAGTAGACCTTTCCAGAGAGGCTGAGGAGTGTGATCCCCCTATAGCTGGAAAACGCCCTCAGGTCACCCTTCTTAAAGATGGGGACCACCACCCCGGTCTGCCACTCCACAGGAACTACCCCCGATGACCACGCAATGTTGCAGAGACGTGTCAACCATGACAGCCCTACAACATCCATAGCCTTGAGATACCCAGGACGAATCTCATCTGCCCCCGGGGCTCCGTCACTGTGTAGTTGTTTGACTACCTCAGCAACTTCTGCCCCCGAGATTGGACAGTCCATCCCCAGGTCTCCCGGCTCTGGTTCCTCCTCGGAATGCACGTAGGTGGGATTGAGGAGCTCCTCAAAGTATTCCTTCCACTGTCCGACTATAGTCTCAGTTGACATCAGCAGCTCCCCATCCCCACTGTTAACAATGTGAGAGAGTTGCTGCCTTCCTCTCCTGAGGCACCATACAGTTTGCCAGAACCTCTTTGGAGCCAATCGATAGTCTTTCTCCATGGCCTCACCAAACTCCTACCACGCCCGAGATTTTGCCTCGGCAACTGCCACTGCTGCACCCCGCTTGGCTATCCAGTACCTGTCTGCTGCCTCCGAAGACCCACAGACCAGCCACGCTCTGTAGGCTTCCTTCTTCAGCCTAGCAGCTCCCCGAACCTCTGGTGTCCACCAGCGGGTACAGGGGTTGCCACCACGACTGGCATCGGCCACCTTGTGACCACAGCTAGCAACAGCCGCCTCAACAATCGCAGAGTAGAACAAGGCCCACTCGGAGTCAATGTCCCCCACTGCTCTCGGGACGCGGTCAAAGCTTTGCCGGAGGTGGGAGTTGAAGACCGTCTTAACAGGTTCTTCTGCCAGGCGTTCCCAGTAGACCCTCACTATGGGTTTGGGTCTGCCAGGTCTGTGCGGCATCTTCCCCTGCCATCTGATCCAACTCACCACCAGGTGGTGATCAGTTGACAGCTCCGCTCCTCTCTTCACTCGGGTGTCCAAAACATACGGCCGCAGGTCAGATGATACGACTACAAAGTATATCATCGACCTGCGACCTAGGCTGCCCTGGTACCAAGTATACCGATGGGCATCCTTATGTTCGAACATGGTGTTCGTTATGGCCAAACTGCGGCTTGCACAGAAGTCCAATAACAAAACACCACTCGAGTTCAGATCAGGCGGGCCATTCCTCCCAATCACACCCCTCCAGGTCAAGCTGTCATTGCCCACGTGAGCATTGAAGTCCCCCAGCAGGACAATGGAGTCCCCTGATTGAGTACTATCTAGCACTCATCCCAGGGACTCCAAAAAGGGTGGGTACTCTGAACTGATATTTGACCCATAAGCACAAACAACAGTCAGGACCCATTCCCCGACCCGAAGGCGCAGGGCAGCTACACTCTCGTCCCCCAGGGTAAACCCCAACACACAGGCAGAGAGTCTTGAGGCTAACAAAAAGCCAACCCCAGCCCTCCGCTTCTCACCCGGAGCAACTCCAGCAAAGGAGAGTGTTCAACCCCTCTCAAGGACTTGGGTTCCAGAGCCAATGCCATGTGTCGAGGTGAGTCTGACTATACCTAGCCGGTACCGCTCAACCTCTGCCACAAGCTCCTGCTCCTTCCCCGCCAGCGAGGTGACGTTCCATGTCCCAAAAACCAGTTTTCTTGTCCGGGGATCGGATCGCCAAGGCTCCTGCCTTGGTATGCCACCCAATCCACATTGCACTGGACCCTTCATGTTCCTCCTGCGGGTGGTGGGTCCACAGTTGGATGAGCCCATGCATCCGGTTCGGGCTGGGCCCGGCTGGGTCCCATGGGCGAAAGCCCGGCCACCAGGCACTCGCCCACGTGCCCCAAGCCCAGGCCTGGCTCCAGGGTGGGACCCCGGTAACCCTCCGGGCCGGGTACTCCGACTCTTTGACTTTACCTCCATGAAATATCCTGTGAACCGTTCTTTGTCTCACCATTCACCTAAGACCAATTTGTCATGGGAGACTCTACCAGGGGCACAAAGAGCCCCAGACAACATAGCTCTTAGGATCATTAGGGCACTCAAACTCCTCCACCATGATAAGGTGACGGTTCAAGGAGGAGTAGTAGGATTTATTAAAATAGGAAATTTAATGGAATGCAACCTAAATCTAAGACAGTTAAATACCAATTCTAAAGTGTTCCATTTGGTTTCTATAGGCATCTCTGTGCTAAACCAGTGTTCCCTAGTTTTAATATTCAAATTCTGCTCATCTGAATCCACAAATTTGTAAATAAAATATCTTCAGAGAAAAGTTCACTGAGAAACTGTTTTTTACTAGTTATGATTGGTCACTCTGAGTTTAACATGCAGGCTAAATGTGAAAATGCTGATAGAAAAATTCTGGGATTAGAAAAGCCAGTCAGATCTACGCCACAATATAAATTAACATTCATGGACTCACCCATCTTATCTTGCGAAGGAGAAAGCTGGTGTTGGTTTAGTGTCTAGGAGAGAGTGGCACATGTCTCGGCTAGTAGAAGCTAACCATTAGCACAGCAACTCCATAACATGGTAGAAGTCCATCAGGCTTGTTTCTGGTCACAGCTCTCCATTGAAGCCTCAGCAGGCCTGAACAATCTTGTGGTTTGCCAATCACAGCGCTCTATCGATTTGGTGGGCCAATAACAATTCTCTGTCGGTTTGGTGAACCAACCACAGTGTTTTATTGCTTTGGTGGGCATATCACAGTGCTCTATCAGCTTGGTGGTTCAACCACAGTGTTTTGTTGGTTTGGTGAGCCAATCACAGTGCTCTATCAGTTTGGTGGGCCAATCACATTGTTCTATCAGCTTGGTGGTTCAATCACAGTGTTTTATTGGTTTGGTGAGCCAATCACAGTGCATTATCAGTTTGGTGGGCCAATCACAGTGCTCTATCAGTTTGGTGGGCCAATCACAGTGCTCTATCGTTTTGGTGGGCCAATCACAGCACTCTGCTGGTTTGGTGACTGGGCTGTTACTGTGACTGAGCGTTACAACAAGATGGTGGTGGCTTGTTTGAAACAGCTTTGGCATCATCTTTGGACAATTTGGACTTGAGCTTTTCTTTCAGTCAAGAGCAGACTGGGGGGCTTTATGGAGTTCCCAGCAGAAGCGCCGTGTGCTGACAGGCAGGGCAGGCAATTTTGTGCCCCCAGGCCAGCAGAGGGTACTAAAGTGCCGACATATTTTGAACCAAGTCAAAACAGCAACGGGGCTGAGACAGTGAAAAGCTGTTTGACAGAACAGTTGGCTCTCTCACACTCTGTGACGGGACCCTCCTCCTCCCTCCCAAGTGCTCAGCTTCATACTTTCTGGTTTGCCAATACCCCTACCCCCATGCACTGCTCCAATCAAGAATCCTCTCTACAACAAACACCACCATCCAGAGAATTTTGTCTGTGCCAGAGAGAAGGTCTTTTTAGTTGGGGCCTCATAAGAACCTTGCAGTGCCATGGGTTACCCTTCCAGAGAAGACATACAATAACTTCAGCAGGATCTGTTCTCTGCAACATTGTTACATCTCACTTACACTATTATTATTGTTTAGTTACTTTGCTCTTGGATGCAGTAATAATTAAAACTGTTCAATTAAAGCTCATTTAGAAGCCCTCACAATCTTGTCATGTAATGTAAATGTACATTAAATTTAAGGAAGTGTTAAAAGGATTTTACAACTGGAGAAACAACAAAGCTTAAGTCGTATTCACCCTAAACTAACAGAATGTAGAGAGATTATAAATCCATGCATGCAAACTCACCCAGAGGTGTTCATTTGGTGGTGCGCCAAAGTTTTGGAGTTGATCCAAAACATCATGTTGCATAATGGCTGTTTTATGAATTTTACATTTCTGTCTAAGCAGTGTTGCCTTTGGGGTTTAATTGAAACATTACTGTTAATATTAATTGGCATTTAATTTCTAATTATGTCATCAAACTGTATTTATTTCTTGCATCAATCAAATAGTAGAAAAATGTAACTGAAGCATCTTTAAATTTAGATTGTGGCTCACTATCAATCAGACTCCCCCAACTGCCAGCCGTAAAGAATGTCTGATTGTTTATGATGACAATTTGTGTCTTGTTTGTCACAACTGCTTTGCATCACAATCCCTCCCTCCAACCCTCCCATGGCACAAGAGCTGACATATTTCTTTGCACCCGCCCTAGTTCTTTGCATCTCCTTTCACATCCTCTGATCTGCGGCTGCTCCAGGCTCTCTGTTCATGTTCTAGGGCTGCGGCTGTCGCAGAAAGGGAGGCTCAGAGACAAAGCGTCAATCCTTTTTAGCGCTGGATGTTGCGCTTGCTTGTTGCCAGTAGGCGTCATGTCTAAGTGGATGGTTGGAGAATGCAGTGTGAACGAGAATAAACACAAATGACTCCTTTTAGGCAACATATGGGACAAAATATGACACATTTTGTTTTCATGCACTTACCTACTTGCGTTGGAGCTTAGAAATCAAACCAACTGCAGCTTGTGAGAGCCTCTGTTTTCTGTCAAGGAGGAGATTGGTGAACATGCCCTGTCTGTTTGCACTAATGGGACAGGCAGTGATGCACCTGATGGGGTGTTGCATCACCCTGCTTCCTCACATCCTGGAGAATATTAGGGCATTTTATACTCGAGCACACATTCTTCCAAGATTGATCACTCTGCTTTTAATTTCCTAATTTCCTATCCACAAGGGAACTTAACTGGAAGCAGCCATTTTTTTCTGACACAGTCTAGCTTCCCTTTATTTCAGGGCTAAATGGGAAGAATCTTCCAGCCCATTAAGCACACTTTCTGTGTCATAAAAGTTTGGTGGTGGAGGCTCTCTCCCTCTCCTTTGCCGAAGCAGCAGCAGCACGGAACAGTGTGCTTGATCTGCAGGCTGCAGGTTAATAGAAATCAACCTGCTCATCAACAATAGTGGATTGAACTTAACCACCCACCTCCGCCCTGTCAATTCAAATTTGAACAAAGCCACTAACACTGGCCGTAGTCTCATTTCCCTCTGTCAGGTCATTTGTACCTCACTATAAGCCAATCCTGGAACCAAATCACAAACGACCTAATCGTCTTTTCAGAGCCAAAAAGGAATTTGGATTTTGGAAACTTCAACCAGACGGGGTAAACCCTAAACCCCTTTCTTAGACGATTGTAGATCATGATCATTGGCTGTTTTATTGAAGCCTTAGTAATGATTGGTCATTAAAGCAGCAGGGTGTAGTTTTCTGGCACTACATGCATACATTTCAGGGTAGTTTTACACCACATTGCTGTGGCTGTTATGGTAAATGTAGCAGAAATCATGTGACCTCGGCGTAACTCCTCAGACTTTGATGGACCTTCAGTTACTTCCATAGAAAAAATGCAATGTTGAAGATGGTGGTTCCCCGATTCAAAAAGGAGGACCGCAGGGTGTGTTCCATCTACAGGGGATCACACTCCTGAGCCTCCCTGTTAAGGTCTTTTCAGGGGTTCTGGAGAAGAGGGTCTGTCGGACAGTCAAACCTCAAATTCAGGAGGAACAGTGTTGTTTTCGTCTTGACCGTGGAGCACGGAACCAACTCTATACCCTTAGGGGGGTCCTAGAGGGTGCTTGGGAGTTCCTCAACCAATCTACATGTGTTTTGTGGAATTGGAGAAGGCATTTGACTGTGTCCTTTCGGGGCCCTATGGGGGTACTTTGGGAGTATGAGGCACCAGGCCCTCTGATATGGGTTGTTAGTTTCCTGTATGGTCGATGTCAGAGCTTGGTCCGCATTGCCGACAGTAAGTCAGGTTCATGTGAGTTGTTGATACGACTGGGGATGGTAAAAAGAAGGACGGCATAACACAGGGCTATTCAATTCCAGGCCTCGAGGGCCGGTATCCAGCATGTTTTGGTTTTACTCTTCTTCAACACACCTGATTTCTATCAGCAGGTGATTAACAGAGCCTGAGGAACTGCTGCACAGGTGATTCAACCTCTGAATCAGGTGTGTTGGACCAGAAAAACCACTAAAACGTGCTGGATACCGGCCCTCGAGGCCTGGAATTGAATAGCCCTGGCATAACATAAGAGGCATGCAGGTAGATGTTTTAAAAGTAAACATTTTTTTATTTACAAAAGTAAGATTAAACCCATAAACAAGTAACCTTTAACTATAACTAAGGGAGACCACAGAGAGGCAAATAAACAAAGGAAAATGGGGAGCACCACTCCACCAATGACCAATGAATTTATAATTAAGGGAAATTAGTGATCCCACCGGACTTACACTCCACCAGTAATCTTATACTTAAACAAAAACAACAAAAAGGGTTTCTTATCCTTAGTTGTAAACAAAGGGAGGCCGATACAGCTAAAACTAGTAAGTCATTCACACTATTAACTTTAACAAACAAAAGCCGCAGAGTGTTTCCACACTGCTCTGAGGTCCACCACTGGACAAAAGGCCTAAGCTACTCCTCTGAGGCCACTACTTACAAAACGAGTCCCTAAGAACAAATACACTTAATCCAGTGATCTAGAGGAGAAGCTGAGAGAGAAGAAACTGCAGCACGGATCTGAGTTCTCCTCTCTACTGTTCTTCAAGATGTCTCCTCTTTTCTGCTCTCTGGGCTTAATTGAGGATATAGGGAGAAGCTGGGAAGACAGGAGGGGTGGAGCTGCTCAGACTGGGTTCTGTAACAGTTGTATTCTGCCAAAGCTGAACTTTGTCACACATTCTGTTTAAAATGTTATGGACAGAATTTCTAGGTGCAGCCAATGTGTTGAGGGGATTTGTTTTGGTGGCCTGAGAAAGCTCCTCTAAATCCGAGACCATGGTCTTGATTCGGAAAAGGATAGAATGCCTTCTCCAGGTCAAGGATGAGGTCTTGTCCCAAGTGGAGGAGTTTAAGTATCTCATGGCCTTGCAAGAGTCCTGGAGCATCTGCAAGATCGAAAGATAGATTGGTGCTGTGTCTGCAGTGAAGCGGGCGTTGTACCGATCTGTCGTGGTGAAGAGAGAGCTGAGCCAGAAGGCAAAGCTCCCGATTTACCGGTCGATCTACGTTCCTACCCTCACCTTTGGTCATGAGCTTTAGGTAGTGACCGAAAGAATGGAATTGCAGATACAAGCGGCCAAAATGAATTTTCTCCACAGGGTGGCTGGGCTTAGCGATAAGGTGAGAAGCTCAGTCATCAGGGAGGGCTCAGAGTAGACCTTTTCCTCCACATCGACAGGAGCCAGTTGAGGTGGCTCAGGTATCGTAGGATGCCTCCTGGACACCTCCCTGGTGAGGTTTCATTGGCACATTCAACTGGAATAAGACCTAAAGGTAGACCCAGGACAGGTTGGAGGGACTATGTGTCAGGAACCGAGTTCAGAAGACCCGTGAAGACGCCAACACAGTAAAAATATATTTAAAAAAGTCTTTATTTAATGCAGAGGTACCTGGAGGGCAAGGCTGAGGCAGGTTCAGAGGCAGGCTAAGGTCAAGGTGGCAGGCAGAAAGCAAGGCAGGGGTCAGGCAAAAAACAAGGTCCAGAGGCAAAGATCAGGCAGGGTGGATGGCTGGAGAACTACTGGCAAGGCTGTAATAATCTGGCATCTGTTGACTGAATGGCTGGTTCTTTTATAGCAGGGGAAGCAGGTGAAATGAATGGAGCTGATTGAAGCTGACAGGTTGCTGGGGAAAGCAGGGCTTGGCTGGAGCTTGGTGAGAGGAACCAGGTGAGCTGAATGAAGGTATAATGAGGAAGTGGAGGAGGGTGAAGGATGGGAGTCATGACAGAACCCCCCCCCCCCCCCCCCCCCCTCAAGGGCGGATACCAGACGCCCACAGGAAACCAGAGCAGGGTGGGAGGAGGGGGACCAGGAAGGAGGGCCAGAGCAGGGCGGGAGGAGGGGGGACCAGGAAGGAGGGCCAGAAGAGTCAGGGGGACTGGCAACGGGGAACCAGGAGCCGGGACTGTTGGAGCCTGGGGGGCCGGCGACGGGGAACCAGGAGCCGAGACTGTGAGAGCCTGGGGGGCCGGCGACGGGGAACCAGGAGCCGGGACTGTGAGAGCCTGGGGGGCCGGCGACGGGGAACCAGGAGCCGGGACTGTGAGAGCCTGGGGGGCCGGCGACAGGGAACCAGGAGCCGGGACTGTGAGAGCCTGGGGGGCCGGCGATGGGGAACCAGGAGACGGGACTGTAGGAGTGTGGTGATAGAGGACACTGGTGGACGAGGACTAAGAGGGGACTCTGGACCAAGACCAAGACTAAGAGGGGAAACTGGACTATGACTAAGAGGGGAAACTGGACTATGACTAAGAGGGGAAACTGGACTATGACTAAGAGGGGAAACTGGACTACGACTAAGAGGGGAAACTGGACTATGACTAAGAGGGGAAACTGGACTATGACTAAGAGGGGAAACTGGACTACGACTAAGAGGGGAAACTGGACTACGACTAAGAGGGGAAACTGGACTACGACTAAGAGGGGACACAGGAACTTGAGACTGGGGAACTTGAGACTGGGGAACTTGAGACTGGGGAACTTGAGAGCAGGAGGGGTCCTCTTCAGAACAGGAGGGGTCCTCTTCAGAACAGGAGGGGTCCTCTTCAGAACAGGAGGGGTCCTCTTCAGAGCAGGAGGGGTCCTCTTCAGAGCAGGAGGGGTCCTATTCAGAGCAGGGGCAGGAAAGGTCCTCTTCAGAGCAGGGGCAGGAAAGGTCCTCTTCAGAGCAGGGGCAGGAGAGGTCCTCTTCAGAGCAGGGGCAGGAGAGGTCCTCTTCAGAGCAGGGGCAGGAGAGGTCCTCTTCAGAGCCTGGAGGTGTCGACCCTTGGACTGGAGGCTCGTGGAAAGGTTTCACCGGAGCCCCTTGGACAGGCTGGGCCGGAGCCCCTTGGACAGGCTGGGCCGGAGCCCCTTGGACCTCATCCGTCGAAGCAAGATGCGATATGTCCTCCCGGACCACCGCCAGAGCAGGATGCGATGCGTCCTCCGAGACCACCGCCAGAGCAGGATGCGATGCGTCCTCCGAGACCACCGCCAGAGCAGGATGCGATGCGTCCCCCGAGACCACCGCCAGAGCAGGATGCGATGCGTCCCCCGGGACCACCGCCAGAGCAGGATGCGATGCGTCTCCCGGGACCACCGCCAGAGCAGGATGCGATGCGTCCCCCGGGGCCACCGCCAGAGCAGGATGCGATGCGTCCCCCGGGACCACCGCCAGAGCAGGATGCGATGCGTCCCCCGGGACCACCGCCAGAGCAGGATGCGATGCGTCCCCCGGGACCACCGCCAGAGCAGGATGCGATGCGTCCCTCGGGACCACCGCCGAGGCAGGATGCGATGCGTCCCCCGGGACCACCGCCAGAGCAGGATGTGATGCGTTGGAGGGTTCTGGGGAAGGTGACCACCTCTCACAGCAGGTCAGACCCTCTGTGGCGACATCCTTCAGTGCAGACCCATATACCCTCCGGACATAAAGGTAGTAATTACCAAGTGCTGGAACCGCAATCAACTCTGGATGGGTGGAGAAGATGACATTTAACCTATCAGCCGCCCGCAGACGTAAGTGGGGGCAGGTTGGCTTGGCAAAGACCTCCCACACAGCCTCCTCGACCATCTGCATAATCCCCTGAACAATCTCCTCTGTTGGGACCGGTCCAGAAGCAGAACATGAGGTGCTGTCCGAGGAACCCGCCGACACCAGCACGGGAGAAGGATCAACCCTCTTATCAGCTCCAGAAAACCTCCGGGACCGCCGCCGTCGTGACCTGACAGGAGGGGTTTGAGGCTGAAGCGGTGTGGTCATGAACCTGCTGCACAAGACGTTTGCAGGAGGCCTGGACAGAGGAGTGGAGCCTCTGCGTGGCTCTGGCCTGATGGCCAGCCGCGTTCCCCAGAACGGTGACTCCTGCTCCTTCTCTAGCTCCATAAACTCCAGGAGCGTGAGATCCTCCATGACAGGTACGATGAAAAAAGAAAAGAAAAAAAATACTCCAAGTGCTGTGTCAGCGTTGGGTCAGATTTTTGGCCAGATTATTCAGTCAGGAACCGAGTTCAGAAGACCCGTGAAGACGCCAACACAGTAAAAATATATAAAAAAAGTCTTTATTTAATGCAGAGGTACCTGGAGGGCAAGGCTGAGGCAGGTTCAGAGGCAGGCTAAGGTCAAGGTGGCAGGCAGAAAGCAAGGCAGGGGTCAGGCAAAAAACAAGGTCCAGAGGCAAAGATCAGGCGGGGTGGATGGCTGGAGAACTACTGGCAAGGCTGTAATAATCTGGCATCTGTTGACTGGATGGCTGGTTCTTTTATAGCAGGGGAAGCAGGTGAAATGAATGGAGCTGATTGAAGCTGACAGGTTGCTGGGGAAAGCAGGGCTTGGCTGGAGCTTGGTGAGAGGAACCAGGTGAGCTGAATGAAGGTATAATGAGGAAGTGGAGGAGGGTGAAGGATGGGAGTCATGACACTATGTCTCTCACCTGGCCAGGGAACGCCTTGGGATTCCCCCGGAGGAGCTGACCCAAGAGGCTGGGAAAAGGGAAGTCTGCACCTCTCAACTTGGGCAACTCTCCCGCGACCCAATTCAGATAAGCTGAAGAAAATGGATAGATGGAATTACATAAAACCAACATCACACTGTGCCAACAGTTCTCATTTGTGAAAACTTTTAAATAAATTTACATGGTTAGGAGCCCTTTCCATTCATATAAATGGGAAATTCTATAAATTATGTTAGTTTTTACGTAAATAAATCTATTCATTCACTTGTTTTTTGTTCAATAAAGTATTTTTAAATTTTGCTCCATTTCATCAAAGTCAGAGCTGCTCAGGATCTTCTTTATCAATTGTTATTTTTGCTTTTCTTTTACATTTCCTTTGGCAATACAAACATATTTTCCCCCCAAATTTGTACTTATTTATTTATTTATTTTTTCTCTGCAGGACAACAACAACAAGGACTACAATTGCAAATTTCTCTGGACCAATAATAGTATTCTTTGTCAACGTGCTAATGTAACTTTTACGAACATGGTAACGTTACTTCCATAAGTCATGTGCACCAGCAAGTTGTCAAATGTGGCATCATTGGCAGATGCAGGATCCTGAGCCGGCTCTAGTAAAAGGAAACATGGCATCTAATATGGCGCCTTTCAGAGAGTTAGACCTGATTTTTATATGTTGCAAAGCCGCCAATTTTTTCAAACGACTGGACATGATTTTATTAATTTTCAACAATACTTTGATTGATATTTCCAGTAATGGTAAAAATATACATTGTCTCTTTAATTCTAATATCTGCAGTAGTAATTTCCTTTTAGAACATATTTTTTTCTGTTTCCACAGTTCCCAAACTAAACACATGAAGGCATTCTGTTTTATAATCATAGATATTATGTTTGAACATTATTTCAATTAGAATGAGAATAATTACATGACGTTCAAATAAAAGCTAAAAAATAATGAGAAAGTTAGTTAAGAGGAACATCAGGCTTCAGCTATAAAAGGTGTCTGCAAAGCTGAAGAAAACAGGAAACGTCTGTTTGGTGTTCCGCTTTTCTGAGTGCACGTGTTTTCAGCTAAACAGCTAGAACGTCAGTTTTTTCTCTTTTACTTACTTTATGATTTTATTAACATGGAGCTCTTGAGGTTCTGATCATACCAGATATATCCTTTGCTCTGCAGCATATGAGAGATTCCTTTTAGATGGAGGACAGCAACTAAAAACTTCCATTACCAAAAAAAGAAAACGTGTCTGAATACAGGACGACTATAGAAGGCTTAAAGGAAATTTATTTTGTATTATTTGATATTTGTTGAGACTAATAAAGTAAATATAGCTGAAGCCCTAATCTATTTTTACTTCTAATAAAGTAGAAATTAGTTTTTAAGTCTACTGACAGTCATTTTGGGACGTGATGCATTAGTAACATGATCACAAAAAGAAATGTTTTTTTTTTATGAATCAGAAATGAAGTGAGAAAATATCTCACTCTAAGTTGTGTTTTCCCTGCTTTTTTGTAAGACTCAGCTGCAGTGTTGCGCTCTCAGCCTCTGATTTAACATTTCCACTCATCATTCTTTGGTTTGTAGAAAATACACACAAATCAGGTCTGATCGTTTCTGTGTCCCAGAACCAGCATCAGCAGCATCACACATTCACTCATTTCAGAGGCAGACTGAGTCTCATGTGGAGCACTGTTCAGCTCACATCTGTAACATCTGGGATCTGAGCTGCTTTCTCTGCTTCCTAACCTGCCAATCAATCACCGAGACGAAAACATAGATCAGTTTATCCTGCTCTGTGTTGTGTGAGGAAGCAGTGAAGCAAATCTGGGCTGATTCAGGAGAGAAGAGTCGGATCTGACAGCTACGATGGACCATTACTGATTAATTGAAATAAATAGAGAGATGAAACTTAGGATGGGGGGGCAATACATGTCTGCGTTATAATCAAGGTGTTGATTACAGACTTGGCTGCTGATTGAGAGGCTTCAATCAATACATCTCCATAAGCAGCCAGGTGAGGGAACCTTCAATCATCATTTAATCATTAATTAATAATGATAAGGCAGAAATGTGACTCCACTCTGCTTCGGAAACAAAAGAGCCCGGCTCTGGGAGGAACCAGAGTTTAGTATGCTTTATTCAGAGAGGGGGAAGCTACTCTCCTTTTCCTGCTAAAGGATGTGTGGATGCCGAGCTGCCTGAGCCCACTCTGCAGAGGAGGCGAGTGTGTTTGCTTTACAGTGTAAATTCACTTTGATGGGAGCTAGGAGTGTGTCGCAGGCCCCGATCCAAAGAAAGAAAGGCTGTGAGGAAGTCTGAGTGTTTCCTTCCCTCTTACCATTTCCACCTGCTTTTCTTTTCCCTATTCCTCAGCTTTCCTAAGTACTGGCTCTGGAAATGCTTCTTGATGGGGGAAATGAATTAGACTTTATGCACTTTTCAGATTTCAACAGTAACACTGGTGAAGCATTACCTGAGGTACTGCCCCAAGGATAGCTAAACAGCTTTGTACTCAGCAGCTCAGACGACAGTTTTTGTGATGTTAGCACCATGGATTATTGACTGAGAAAAGAAAAATATTACTCATCTTATTTCTTTTTGGTCTGAATAATCAGGGGCTATGGAGTGAAGAGGGGTATTCATATGTAGTTTCTGCTTGTTACACAACAATAGACAGCTTATAAGCTTTAGTCTCCCATATTCCAGTCAGAATTGACAAAGCTCCCCGGATAAGGAGCGAAACGTCTTCAAGAAACTAAAGAAGTCCAGTTGCCTTCATTCCAACCCCTCTGGATTACCATGACCTGGATGACTGAGAACCTTCACCAGCATATTCCATAAGAGCACACATTTCTTACGTTTAATTAACAAAAAAAATATTTAAAGCAAGTCTAAATAACGGGGCTAAACTAAACAAATTTAACTGTCTTCGCATGCTCTCACTCCACACCCCCAATTTCTCACGCTGAAAAGGGTTAATCTGAGCTACACATCGCGTAGCACTATTGAATACACTCTCCTAGCTACAGCGCTACAAGTTCAGTTTTAGATTGACCTCATGAAAGCAAGAAGGGGAACTGATGCCCTCCAGTGGTGAAAGGTTAGAACTAAACCCTGTTTCTGCTAAACGTGTGTCCTCCTTATCTCAATGAAGTAGAAACAGGGTCTCACTCCAACAGACTTTTTCCTTTTTATTTAGCTAAAAACAATTCAAATAATACAGTACCTAGCCAAAAAAAGGTTATCACCAAAATCATGGTCACACACTCTAATGGGGCTTTCACATCTGGATCAGCACAGCACCGGTAAGTTTTCACATCTGGGTGCATTTTCCATGAACCTTTTTTGGACATGCTCTCCGGCAGTCCACTTCGTGTTAATCCGACTCAACACACCCACTAACGACTGATTGGCTGGCTGAAGTTCTTGCCTGCCTATAGAGGGAGCCTCTCATTGGAGTCAGCCAGCAGTGGCTTCCTGCATGCGCGATTATTAGTTCAAAGCTCAAGAAATACCAAACTGCATCTAATAAACCCACTCACACATTGAATTAAACAAAAGGTCCAAATTCTGTTGTAAGCAGGAAAAACATTAATATTTTTGGATTTCACAATAAATGTATAGACTACTCAAATAAAAGTCAAATAAAAAAAATATATGGTAAAAAGGCTACAAAAAACTGAGGTAATATTTGATCACAACAGCTGATTTTATTTGATAAACGTGTTTTCAATTCAATTCGATTCAATTTTAATTCAAGCGCACAAAAAGAAAAAGAAACAACAATGCACAATATATAAAACATAAAACATTTTGTAAAAAGAAAAAAAAAGAAAATGTACGACATTTTTATAGTCACTGCTGCTTGAAATGGAGTGGGCTGAAGTTTAACACTTATTACTTCCAACCCCCCTTTCAAATTCTAATATAAAATTGCAGTACATGAATTGTATCCATACATTTTACAAAACCAAAAACATATAACTTTATACAAAATTGTGATAAGTCGACAAAAGCATTTCCAAAGTATTAGGAACAAAATTTTCTAACAGAACTTTCTCCCAGTCATACATCCTCGTTAACTTTACATTTCCACTTCATTGCCCTTCATTTTTATAACTAAAAAAAAATTTCTTTAAATCTCTCCCTGAATTGTTTTATATTTATACATTCCTTAAGCTTTATGTTTAAATTATTCCACAATTTCACCCCATGTACAGAAGCACAAAATCTCTTCTTCCTACTATGTGCCATTTGGTATTATAAAATTTTGTTTTCCTCTTAACACGTACCCTCCTTCCGTCGTCTCGCCGTCTTCCTCCGCTTATCCGGGTCCGGGTCGCGGGGCAGCATCTCAACTAGGGAGCTCCAGACCGTCCTCTCCCCGGCCACCTCCTCCAGCTCCTCCGGCAGGACCCCAAGGCATTCCCAGATCAGATTGGAGATGTAACCTCTCCAACGTGTCCTGGGTCGACCCGGGGGCCTACTGCTGGCAGTACATGCCCGAAACACCTCCCCAGGGAGGCGTCCAGGAGGCATCCTGACCAGATGCCCAAACCACCTCAACTAACTCCTTTCGATCCAGAGGAGCAGCGGTTCTACTCCGAGTCCCTCCCGAATGTCCGAGCTCCTCACCCTGTCTCTAAGGCTGAGCCCGGCCACCCTACGGAGGAAACTCATTTTGGCCACTTGTATCCGCGATCGCGTTCTTTCGGTCATTACCCAAAGCTCATGACCATAGGTGAGGATTGGGACGTAGATTGACCGGTAAATCGAGAGCCTGGCTTTCTGGCTCAGCTCCCTCTGCACCACGACAGATCGGCTTAGTGTCCGCATCACTGCAGACGCCGAACCAATCTGCCTGTCGATCTCCCGATCCCTCCTACCCTCACTCGTGAACAAGATACTTAAACTCCTCCACTTGAGGTAGGACCTCTCCCCCGACCCGGAGTTGGCAAGCCACCCTTTTCCGGTTGAGAACCATGGTCTCAGATTTGGAGGTGCTGATCCTCATCCCAGCCGCTTCACACTCGGCCGCGAACCTACCCAGCAAGAGCTGAAGGTCAGAGCTGGAT
The DNA here is from genome assembly GCF_043380555.1 of Nothobranchius furzeri. Taxonomy (NCBI): domain Eukaryota; kingdom Metazoa; phylum Chordata; class Actinopteri; order Cyprinodontiformes; family Nothobranchiidae; genus Nothobranchius; species Nothobranchius furzeri. The sequence goes on along the minus strand of NC_091747.1, from coordinate 39,434,823 downwards.
GAAGCTAGGAGGACCACATCATCTGCAAAAAGCGGAGACGAGATTCTCCTGCCACCAAACTCGACACACTCCACACCACGGCTGCGTCTAGAAATTCTGTCCATAAAAGTGATGAACAGAACCGGTGACAAAGGGCAGCCCTGGCGGAGTCCAACCCTCACCGGGAACAGGTCCGACTTACTACCGGCTATGCGGACCAAACTCGCGCTCCTCTGGTAAAGGGACTGAATGGCCCTCAACAGAAAGCCACCCACCCCATACTCCTGGAGCGTCCCCCACAGGGTGCCCCTGGGGACACGGTCATAAGCCTTCTCCAAATTCACAAAACACATGTGGATTGGTTGGGCAAACTCCCATGCCCCCTCCATCACCCTTGCAAGGGTATAGAGCTGGTCCACAGTTCCACAGCCAGGACAAAAACCACATTGCTCCTCCTCAATCTGAGATTCAACTATCGATTGGACCCTCCTCTCCAGTACCTTGGAGTAGACCTTTCCAGAGAGGCTGAGGAGTGTGATCCCCTATAGTTGGAACACACCCTCAGGTCACCCTTCTTAAAGATGGGGACAACCACCCCAGTCTTCCACTCCACAGGAACTGCTCCCGATGACCATGCAATGTTGCAGAGACGTGTCAACCACGACAGCCCTACAACATCCATAGCCTTGAGATACCCAGGGCGAATCTCATCCGCCCCCGGGGTTCCGCCGCTGTGTAGTTGTTTGACTACCTCAGCAACTTCTGGCCCCAAGATTGGACAGTCCATCCCAAGGTCTCCCGGCTCTGGTTCCTCCTCAGAATGCGCATAGGTGGGATTGAGGAGCTCCTCAAAGTATTCCTTCCATCGTCCGACTATAGCCCCAGTTGACGTCACAACATGCCCTATAGGTTTGAAATTGTAAGTCGCTTTGGATAAAAGCGTCTGCTAAATTGTTACGTCCCCGACAGGAGATGTTAAAATGCGAAGGAGGGGGTAACATAAGAAATGTGACAGTGGAGTTTAAAATGGATTTATTTGTAATAAAAGGTTTTAAAAATGAGCAAACAGATGGCTAGCATTATAAAGATAATGCAAAAACAAAAAGGTTGATGTAACCCAGAAGCTAGAACCTTAATGAGGTATTAAATAATTGGCTTACTAATATGATCCATCCTCAATTTAGATAAAATATAAAATATAAATTAAGGAAATTAACAATACTAATTAATAGATATCTAATTAACTAATAGATAATTTCATAATGAATTATTGGAAGGGTGAATAACTAAAATAACGAGTTTAATATTAAACATCGGTTAAAACAAGAATCTTGAACATCACTAACAGAAACAGAAGAGGAAAGCTGTATACTATTGGTCCAGGTGGGAATCTGAAATTTCATTGGCTGAGAGAAATAAGTCCCGCCTCCGCGAAATAAAACCGTGCGACGCAGCTGAGCGAGAGGAGAGACAAACGGCTGTGCAGCACGCAGATACAGAAAGCAAAGACTGAGCGGTTAGAGAGAGAGAGAGAGAGAAAAAAAACAACGGTCGAGGCCGTGAAGAACCCTGATTTGGGTGCCGCATAGATAGAGGGAGAGGCGGACTTGACTCCTTCTAATAAGAGCTAGGAACTTGGAACCAACGCGGTGAGTAAAGAAAAAAGAAGAGAAAAAGCTAACGATGCAACTTAAAAAAAAAGGAAACTTAAATAGCTTATCAAATTAATTCCATTCTTATAGATTTGTGTGGAGACGACAGAGTGAACCAATCCTCTGTAGGAGGGAACCGTTGGAGCGCGTTGGTGAGTGAATGAGATTAAATTCAGTAAATTATTAAATTCAAAAAGCTAATTACAGCAACCGAGGTGACAGCAGTGGGCTGCTAGACGTTAGATCCCAGGAGTTAACATCTCAAACTACCAGTTAACGGTGGTAGGGCATATAGGAGTTAACGGCTCAAACCGCCAGTTAACGGCGGTAGGGCATATGGGATTCCCAGGAGTTAACGGCTCAAACCGCCAGTTAATGGTGGTACGGCCTAGATGTACAAGGTCCTCAGGGGCGTTATAGCTAACGCCATAGAATTAGCAATGCGTCCCTTAACCAAACATTTAATAATAAAAAAAAATAGATAAATAAAAATAAATAAAAGCTAACTGATTAGGGAGGAATTATTTTACAGAGGTGGACCAAAGGACCAGAATTTATATTTTGTTGAATTTTGTTATAGAACATTTTATTTATTTATTTATTTATTTATTTATTTATTTATTTATTTATTTATTGTGTTACAGATATACAAGGTGTCACAATGCTGTATAGAAACACAACTAAATGTATCCTTGTTGTCATGAATGTATTTCTTGTTGAATAGTGTAGAGTAATAGAATCTAACTGAGCCTATTGAGCTGAACAATTGTTGTCATATGTAATTATATTTCCAGAGCTACTGAGAATTATTTTAATAGACAATCAAATTGATGTTATGTTAGTTGAACTGTGAACCCAAACATGATTGGCTATGCCAATAGAGTGAAGCATTTGTTTAAGTCTGTAAGACTTTATGCTGTGATGTGACGAGAAGGGTCGATGCCAACTCGCTAACAGTCCTGTTGTTTACAGGCTGGGTTTTTTTTTTTTCCTTGGGTTTGATCCCGACTCCTATGATCACTCACTTGGAACGAGAACTGGATTTCTTCCTGACGAGGGAGATGGCGAGCCTTAACCACTGAACGAACCAGGACATCTCAAGTAACTGAAGAGCAGACTGCTCTCTTCTGTGAACAATCTCAACGGTGCGGTAGGAAAAAATCGCACCACCGGACTCTGACTTTCACCCCAAGCGTGGGGATTTGACTTGACGCCGGCTGACTTGTGACTCATATGATCAAATCTCATACCGAGCATTTTACTATTGTCGATTGTTTTCATCTGTTTTTGTGTGTTATCTTTATGTGTTATATTTCCCATTATTATTAAAATTTAGTATATAAACCGTTTCATGCTATACCCGTGACTCCAGTCATTCTTAAACAACCTCCAATTCTCCCCGAACCTAATTATTGGCCCATTTGTTTATTTTTTCTTTTAATTATCTTATTGTATCCTGTAATCCGGTTACATAAAACTTGGCGAGCCAGCCAGGAGAATTGTAGAGTTGTTACCTTAGCTAACCATTGACTGACATCATAAGAGTGCCTGGAGGTCACAGTGGTTTGCCATTTTGGCATTATTGGTACTTTTGAGTGTTTTAAAATGGAAGTTGTAAAAACAGAAAAGGTCAAGGTTTCAAATGCTGTTTTAATCAGTGGGTTAACTGATACAGACCTTGATAACGAAGTCTTTGGGTTTATGGAAGGATTCGGACCAGTTAACAGGCGCATTAAGTTACCAAACTGTGATCAGATTATTGTGGAGTTTCAACATGAAGCCACTGTTAAGGAATTAACGAAACAATGTTTACCCTATGACAAACCTTGTACTAGGAACCCAGATGTTTTCTTTCATATTCAAGACCTAGCCAGCGCGTACAGTCTAGAAACTAGCACATCTGCCACTGATGCCTATCTGTCAGAGCTCAGGGACATAGCTGCGCGTAGCAATCAATCATTTAAAGACCTTCTAATGGAGGAACTGGCAAAAATTGGGGAATCTTTAGGAAGGGATACCCATGCATCTGAACCAGTCACTGAACCAGAGCCAATGCTCCATAGTGACCAAGTTACATATTCCCTGCCTTTAACACCAGAAGTTAACTATATGAACAACTCAAAGGACAATTGTCCACCTACAGAGACTGGAAAACAAAACCCTTGCATTCCACCAAATCTTTTAAACACACCTGAGGTTCAGCGAGTTATTGTGGAACACATTGTTAAAAGCAGTGAGGTTATCCCTCCGCCTACTTCACAATACAGACTAAAACCGTTCTCAGGGCGAGTTCCACACCCTTCTTTTGAAACTGACTATGATACTTGGCGTAGTAGTGTAGTGTTATGCATAAATGATCCTTCACTCACCAAGTCCCAAATTGTACGAAGAATCGTGGAGAGTCTGTCAGCCCCAGCAGCGAGCATCGTTAAAGCTCTTAGTCCAAAATCCGACCCGGAAACGTACCTTGAACATCTCGATTCAGCTTACGCAGCTGTCGAAGACGGCGACGAGCTCTTTGCTCGCTTCTTAAACACAAACCAGGACAGTGGTGAAAAACCTTCCGATTACTTTCAGAGGTTATACACCTTGTTAAACCTAGTTATTCAGAGGAATGGAATTTCCTCCAGTGACGCCGACCAGCAGCTGCTCAAGCAGTTTTGCAGAGGCTGTTGGGACAGCTCGCTGATTTCAAACCTGCAACTCGAACAAAAGAAAGACAACCCGCCTCATTTTACAGCACTTCTCCTCAAACTGCGCACTGAAGAAGACAAACAGGCTACTAAAGCAGCACGCATGAAACAACACTTAGGGGCACAACGAACTAGAGTGTATTCAAATGTGCAAACAACATGCTCTCAGAGTAAAAACACTTGTGAACTGGAAAAAGATGATAACTGTGATGACTTACGCAAACAAATCGCTGAGCTCAGGAGCCAAATTGCACAGCTTAAGGTTAACAACACAGATAAAAAGGCAAAGAAAACTCAAAAAGAGTCAAAACCCCGTGTGGGGACTAAAATTCCAGATGAGCCCAAACAGATTCAGCAGATAACAGCAGTGGTGCCCAGACCAAAGCCTGGATACTGTTTTAAGTGCGGAGAAGATGGGCACATAGCTTCTAGCTGTAGCAACGAGCCAAATCCAGCACTAGTTGCAACTAAAAGACTTGCTCTTAGACAGAAGCAGCGCGAGTGGGAGATGTCAAAGCCAATTGCTCAGTCTCCTCCTTTAAACCGGTAGAAGCTCCTATCGTGGGACAGATAGGTGCTAAAGTAGAACCAAGTCCCTCTAAGGAAAGGACAGAGAGACTTTTTTGCAAGCCAGTTCATGCTCATTCAGTGCCAAAACTTCCCAAAAGATTAGTGGGTGGGCGATGCACAGCTACAGTCTCAGTTAACAGTGTTGAATGTAATTGTTTACTGGATTCAGGGTCCCAGGTAACCACCATTGCCAATTCTTTTTACCAAGAACACTTACCTGACCTCTCAATTAAACCCATCAGTAATCTGTTAGAAGTCGAGGGCGCAAACGGTCAAGCAGTTCCTTATTTAGGATACATAGAGATAAGTGTCACATTTCCAAAAGAGCTCGATCAGTCTGGACTTGAGTTACCTACCCTTGCGTTAGTGGTTCCGGATATAAGCTCAAACTCTGATACACCACTACTCATTGGCACAAACACACTCGATCCTTTGTATGAGCAATTGTCTGCCAATAACTTACCTGATTCCAAGGCACTCTCTTATGGGTACCAACACGTGCTAAAAGCCTTAGCAGTCAGAAAAAAACAAAGCAAAGATGGACGAGTTGGTGTGGTGAAGCTTCGAGGGAGAACCCAAGAAGTTCTCCCTGCAAATAAAAAACTGTTACTAGAAGGGTTTATGCAACCCAGCCAAAACAAGCATGAGCCTTATGCACTCATTGAACAACCCACCAATGGTTCTCTACCAGGGGGTATAATTGTAGACTGTTGCCTCATTTCCTTACCTTCACATGGTCCATACAAAGTACCTGTTGTACTAAGAAACGAAACTAACCATGACATCACATTACCCACTAACTGTGTGATCGCTGAGTTAGTTAAAGCCGATCGTGTTATGCCATATCCAGAACCTGACAAAAGTGATCAGAAAGTACTTGCGGCGTGTAGTTCGCAGCAACAGACTTCACCTTCAAACCCTCCTCTCAGTTTTGACTTCGGTACTTCGCCCTTGTCCGAAGAATGGAAAGGGAGGATCACCAACAAACTTAACACTTACTCCGATGTGTTTTCGCACCACGATCTTGATTTTGGTCATACACAACAGATAAGACATCACATCAACTTAAAAGACGAGACCCCATTCAAACAGAAATCTCGGCCGATCCATCCACATGATTATGAAGCCGTGAGAAAACATTTGGAAGCCCTCTTGGAAACCGGTATAATAAGAGAGTCGGAGTCTCCATTTGCCTCACCAATAGTGGTAGTTCGGAAAAAGAATGGTGAGGTACGTCTATGTATAGACTATAGAAAGCTTAATCTGCAAACCATTCGCGACGCATATGCCCTGCCTAACTTGGAGGAGTCCTTTTCTGCTCTCGCTGGATCACAGTGGTTTTCTGTGATGGACCTCAAGTCAGGTTACTATCAAATAGAGATGTGTGAAAAGGATAAACCTAAAACTGCTTTTGTTTGCCCGTTTGGGTTTTATGAATTTAACCGTATGCCACAAGGAATAACAAATGCTCCAAGCACTTTCCAACGGGTTATGGAAAAGTGTATGAAGGACATTAATCTGAAGGAAGTGTTAGTTTTCCTAGACGACTTGATTGTCTTTTCCAACTCCTTGGAAGAACACGAAACCAGACTTTCTCACGTTCTTGAACGGCTTAGAGAATACGGACTCAAGCTATCACCAGATAAGTGTCGTTTTTTCCAGACATCTGTGCGTTATCTTGGACATATAGTATCTCGAGATGGCATAAAAACCGATCCAGATAAGGTGGAAGCACTCAAAACATGGCCGAAGCCTCAGACTTTGAAGGAACTCCAATCTTTCTTAGGATTTACCGGTTATTACCGACGCTTCGTTAAAGATTACTCAAATATTGTCAAGCCACTAACATCTCTCACGGCTGGTTATCCACCCAAACGGAAAAACTTTAAAACACCACCATGTAGATCAAAGTACTTGAACCCCAAAGAACCCTTTGGGAATCGTTGGAGCCAAGACTGTGAGAAGTCCTTTCAAACTATTATTGAAAAACTTACCACTTCGCCAGTTCTTGGCTACGCTGACGCAAAACTCCCATATCTAGTACACACAGATGCTAGTACGACCGGACTCGGTGCAGCGCTATACCAAGTGCAAAACGGTGTCACACAGGTAATCGCTTATGCAAGTCGCGGTTTAAGCTCTAGTGAAACTAGGTACCCTGCACACAAGTTGGAGTTTCTAGCCTTAAAGTGGGCCATAACAGATAAGTTTCATGACTATTTGTATGGGAACACATTCACTGTCATTACTGATAATAATCCGTTAACTTACCTCTTAACAACGGCAAAACTCGATGCAACGAGCTATCGTTGGCTAGCTGCGTTGTCCACCTATAATTTTGACATCAGATACCATGCAGGTACACAGAACGTTGACGCGGATGGCCTGTCTAGGAGGCTGCATGATAAACCTGAAGACAACTCAAAATTCACTGAGGAATGCCAACGACTAGATGAGTTCCGATCTCATCTTTTATCCTCTGTCAAAGAAGTCGAGCTTCAACTTCAAGCCGAAGCAGTGAAGGCAACATGCCAAAAGCACATGGTCTTGGATGAGACTGATTCTCCTTGTGGTTTAGTTCAGTCACTTGCCATGTCTGCAGCGGCCATTCCAGACCTATTCCAGTTGGAAGACAATAGTGACAGTTTCTTTGCTGTGCCCAAGTATAACCATGCTGACCTTGTCTCCTTGCAGAGGAAAGATCCAACCATTGGCCGAGTCATTCAGCTGCTTATGACTGACAATAAACCGCCAACTGATACTATTGCAGAACCCCCGGTGGTTCTTAACCTTTTGAGAGAGTGGAAACGGTTTGAGTTTCAAAATGATTTACTGTACCGGAGACGCCAATTAGGACCAGAGACATCATTGCAGTTAGTCTTGCCTGATTCATTACGTTCAACAGTCATGCAAAGCCTACATGATGATATGGGGCATCTTGGGGTTGAACGTACGACAGATCTCATTCGGTCCCGTTTTTACTGGCCAAGAATGGCTAGTGATATCGAAATCAAAGTTAAAACTTGCGAAAGATGTATCCGTCGGAAGGCCCTCCCTGACAAAGCTGCTCCAATGGTGAGTATTACCACCACCAGACCTATGGAGTTAGTTTGCATGGATTTTCTCTCCATAGAACCAGACAGTAAGAACACTAAAGATGTCTTAGTGATTACAGACCATTTTACAAAGTATGCAGTGTCCATCCCAACCAAAGATCAGAAAGCCACCACCGTCGCGAAGAACCTGTGGGAACATTTTTTAGTCCACTACGGGTTTCCTGAGCGTCTTCATAGTGATCAGGGACGGGATTTCGAATCACGTACAATCAAGGAACTTTGTTCTTTACTTGGTATCCGTAAAGTCAGAACGAGCCCTTATCACCCTCGTGGCAACCCCGTTGAACGGTACAATCGTACATTACTCAGCATGTTGGGAACTTTACAAGCCACTGAGAAACATCACTGGCGCGATTTTGTAAAACCACTTACTCACTCGTACAATTGTACAAAAAATGACGTGACGGGATACTCTCCCTACGAGCTAATGTTCGGTAGGCAGCCTCGGTTGCCTATAGATATTGCCTTTGGGTTACCGCATTTGAACAAGCCCTCTATAACTCATTCTCAGTATGTTAAAGAACTGAAGAGTCATCTGGAACAGAGTTATGACATTGTCATAAAAAACTCTCAAAAAACAGCGAGGAAGAACAAAGAACGGTTCGACAGAAACATTCGTGAGTCCACACTAGGTGTGGGAGATCGTGTTTTAGTCCGAAATCTTCGCTTAAGAGAAAAGCATAAATTAGCAGACAAATGGGAGCAAACAGTGTATATAGTTCTCAAACAGATGGAAAACTTGCCAGTATACACTGTAAAACCAGAGAACGGAGAAGGACCCAACAGAACACTCCACAGAGATCTTTTACTGCCTTGTGGTTTTCTCTCTTCATTAGAAAATGAAACAGAACGCGTTACGAAACCTAGCAGACCTCATACAAGACAGAGTTCAGCCTTAGAACCTGACCCAGATGAGCCACTTGACGAAGAGGTAGATGAGTTTTATTACTCTGATCTTCCACAAGTGCTAAACCGACCATCCTATCAAATAGCGGTCACCTTGCCAAATAGGGAACTCATAGCAGATTCAGGACCGGTAAATAATATTCAACAACAAAACACACTATCCTTACACACAGGGGATCGCAAGGAACCAACCTTAGCTGGTAATGAAAATGCTGAATTGTCCTTACTTGACAAAGGCATCAACACCGAAACATTCTTACCTGACAGAATGAGTGAAACTGCGACATTCTTACCTGAAAGAGTGAAAGAAGCAGCAACATACTTACCTGAAAAAACGAAAAAAAACGAAGTATACTTACCTGACGTAGAAACGGGGGATGAAACTAACACAAACCTACCTCAATTGGATGGTGTCCTAAAGTCGCAGCAACGTGATGTAAGTTTTGAACCCATCATACACGATCAGACACATACATCTGAAAAGACCAAAGTCTTAGAGAATAGCTCATCAGCTCTGTCGGAAACAGAGAGCTCACTTCGTCCTGTCTCAGTTGAGAATCAAACCGAAACGGATGAGCATGATACTGTGCAACCAGAGATGTATGTCAGGAGATCTGAACGAAGTAGTCAGCCTCCTCAAAGACTAACTTACTCTCAATTGGGCAATCCACTAGTGACCGTAGTTAGGTCCCTTTTCCAAGGACTTAATAAAGCTTTTATTGACTCTCTTACTCAAGAAGTTGTGTACCCCGTAGAAACAATGCACAGGGACGTGCATGATATTTAATGGGGGAGGATGTAACCCAGAAGCTAGAACCTTAATGAGGTATTAACTAATTGGCTTACTAATATGATCCATCCTCAATTTAGATAAAATATAAAATATAAATTAAGGAAATTAACAATACTAATTAATAGATATCTAATTAACTAATAGATAATTTCATAATGAATTATTGGAAGGGTGAATAACTAAAATAACGAGTTTAATATTAAACATCGGTTAAAACAAGAATCTTGAACATCACTAACAGAAACAGAAGAGGAAAGCTGTATACTATTGGTCCAGGTGGGAATCTGAAATTTCATTGGCTGAGAGAAATAAGTCCCGCCTCCGCGAAATAAAACCGTGCGACGCAGCTGAGCGAGAGGAGAGACAAACGGCTGTGCAGCACGCAGATACAGAAAGCAAAGACTGAGCGGTTAGAGAGAGAGAGAGAGAGAAAAAAAACAACGGTCGAGGCCGTGAAGAACCCTGATTTGGGTGCCGCATAGATAGAGGGAGAGGCGGACTTGACTCCTTCTAATAAGAGCTAGGAACTTGGAACCAACGCGGTGAGTAAAGAAAAAAGAAGAGAAAAAGCTAACGATGCAACTTAAAAAAAAAAAGGAAACTTAAATAGCTTATCAAATTAATTCCATTCTTATAGATTTGTGTGGAGACGACAGAGTGAACCAATCCTCTGTAGGAGGGAACCGTTGGAGCGCGTTGGTGAGTGAATGAGATTAAATTCAGTAAATTATTAAATTCAAAAAGCTAATTACAGCAACCGAGGTGACAGCAGTGGGCTGCTAGACGTTAGATCCCAGGAGTTAACATCTCAAACTACCAGTTAACGGTGGTAGGGCATATAGGAGTTAACGGCTCAAACCGCCAGTTAACGGCGGTAGGGCATATGGGATTCCCAGGAGTTAACGGCTCAAACCGCCAGTTAATGGTGGTACGGCCTAGATGTACAAGGTCCTCAGGGGCGTTATAGCTAACGCCATAGAATTAGCAATGCGTCCCTTAACCAAACATTTAATAATAAAAAAAAATAGATAAATAAAAATAAATAAAAGCTAACTGATTAGGGAGGAATTATTTTACAGAGGTGGACCAAAGGACCAGAATTTATATTTTGTTGAATTTTGTTATAGAACATTTTATTTATTTATTTATTTATTTATTTATTTATTTATTTATTTATTTATTGTGTTACAGATATACAAGGTGTCACAATGCTGTATAGAAACACAACTAAATGTATCCTTGTTGTCATGAATGTATTTCTTGTTGAATAGTGTAGAGTAATAGAATCTAACTGAGCCTATTGAGCTGAACAATTGTTGTCATATGTAATTATATTTCCAGAGCTACTGAGAATTATTTTAATAGACAATCAAATTGATGTTATGTTAGTTGAACTGTGAACCCAAACATGATTGGCTATGCCAATAGAGTGAAGCATTTGTTTAAGTCTGTAAGACTTTATGCTGTGATGTGACGAGAAGGGTCGATGCCAACTCGCTAACAGTCCTGTTGTTTACAGGCTGGGTTTTTTTTTTTTCCTTGGGTTTGATCCCGACTCCTATGATCACTCACTTGGAACGAGAACTGGATTTCTTCCTGACGAGGGAGATGGCGAGCCTTAACCACTGAACGAACCAGGACATCTCAAGTAACTGAAGAGCAGACTGCTCTCTTCTGTGAACAATCTCAACGGTGCGGTAGGAAAAAATCGCACCACCGGACTCTGACTTTCACCCCAAGCGTGGGGATTTGACTTGACGCCGGCTGACTTGTGACTCATATGATCAAATCTCATACCGAGCATTTTACTATTGTCGATTGTTTTCATCTGTTTTTGTGTGTTATCTTTATGTGTTATATTTCCCATTATTATTAAAATTTAGTATATAAACCGTTTCATGCTATACCCGTGACTCCAGTCATTCTTAAACAACCTCCAATTCTCCCCGAACCTAATTATTGGCCCATTTGTTTATTTTTTCTTTTAATTATCTTATTGTATCCTGTAATCCGGTTACATAAACATCACACAAATCATCAACTATAAAAACACGTGGTAAAAACTTATATTAAAAGCTTTACCGAACCGAAGGTGTTTGAAACCGAAGTCAGTAAAATTGCAACAAACTAAGTTAACCTTTAAAACGAACACACAAAAAGATCCCACTGGATCACTCAGAATTTGAACTAAAAAGGTACAAACTCATCCAAACGAAAGGGGTTGAAACTAAAACGAAGCATGGAGAACAGCAGAACCCCTGCACTGCTGCCTCCTCACTCAGAGTTAAAACTACCACAATTAAAACTCATCACAACGAAGGGGTTAAACCAAACTGAGACCTGGAGGGCAGCATAACCCCTGCACTGCTGCCTCCCAGACTGCTGAAGGCACAGCCTTTTTATCCAGGTGTTGGTAATCAGCAAGATTCAGCACAGCTGTGCTCCTCAGCAGCCTGGAAGAGAGGAAGAGGAGGAGCGGTGCCAGGCTGATCACCGGGGCTGGGTGATCCTGGCTCCTGGATCTCACTGGCCAGACTGGAAGCCGTAACAAATGAATAAACATGAACATAAACATAAACGTCAGCAGCTCCCCATCCCCACTGTAAACAGTGTGAGCGAGTTGCTGCCTTCCTCTCCTGAGGCGCCGGACAGTTTGCCAGAACCTCTTTGGAGCCGATCAATAGTCTTTCTCCATGGCCTCACCAAACTCCTCCCACGCCCAAGATTTTGCCTCGGCAACTGCCACTGCTGCACCCCGCTTGGCTATCCGGTACCTGTCTGCTGCCTCCGGAGACCCACAGACCAGCCACGCCCTGTAGACCTCCTTCTTCAGCCTGACGGCTCCCCGAACCTCTGGTGTCCACAAGCGGGTACAGGGGTTGCCACCACGACTGGCACCGGCCACCTTGCGACCACATCTAGCAACAGCCGCCTCAACAATCGCAGAGTGGAACCAGGCCCACTCGGAGTCAATGTCCCCCACTGCTCTTGGGACGTGGTCAAAGCTCTGCCGGAGGTGGGAGTTGAAGACCGTCTTGACAGGTTCTTCTGCCAGGCGTTCCCAGCAGACCCTCACTATGCGTTTGGGTCTGCCTGGTCTACGCGTTATCTTCCCCTGCCATCTGATCCAACTCACCACCAGGTGGTGATCAGTTGACAGCTCCGCTCCTCTCTTCACTCGGGTGTCCAAAACATACGGCCGCAGGTCAGATGATAAGACTACAAAGTCTATCATCGACTGCGACCTAGGCTGCCCTGGTACCAAGTGTACCCTCCTTCCCTCTGAGTAAATATTTTTTTGAAAATTAAGAGGTAAGTCATTACACTTTGCCCTAAATGAAATTTGAACAGTCTGTAGATCCACTAGATCTTTAAATTTGAATATTTTGGACTCCAAAAAAAGTGTATTGGTATGAGCTGTAAAGCCCACTTCATGAATAATCCTTAAAGCTCTCATCTGTGAAATAACAAGTGGCTGCACTGATGCTGAATAATTATTTCTCCAGACTTCTGCACATATGTGAAGTAGGGCAAGACCAATGAACAATAGAGTATACGTAGAGACTTCTGATTTAAAACTTGCCTTGCTCTACTGATTAGTGCTATACTCCTGGATGCCTTGCTCCTTACATGGCTAATGTGAGGTTTCCAGTTCTCTTCACTATCAATTAGAACTCCTAATAATTTTATTTCCTTAACACTTTAAATATTCACTCTGCCTATTTAACTTTAATTTTCAAATTGCTTCAACCACTTCCAAACATCATTAATTTTGTTTTCTTTAAATTTAATGATAATTTGGTTTGTCTCAAACCATAATTTGATCTTTTCTAATTCCTTATTTATCTCCTGCACTAACAACTGATGATCACTGCCTGAGCAGAAAATATTTGTGTCATCGACAAACAACACCAGTTTTACTGATACTGACACTTTACATATATCATTAATATAAACAAAAAACAAATAAGTCATTAATCAAATAAATCATTAATATAATCAAGAAACAATATTGTTTAATCAGATACATGAAAACTTTCCAAATTATTTGCTATATTTTGTATGGTTTAGTGCGCAAAAATGAAGATAAGTAAATGTACTAAAAATAACTAACGAAGATAGAGGATGCACATTTTCATATCACTCTTAATCACATTAAAGTTTAAGTAACCTTCAAATATTATGTATTTATGTTCTGGCAGTCCGATGTAAATACTGACAGTGTTTAATCCTGAATGAAATTTTAGATTAGATTAGATACGTTTTCTGTCAGAATAGGCCACCTGTCTGCTATAAGCTTACTAATTAAAGAGAGATAATGTGACATAACTGTTCTGCATCATCCATTGTCTGAACCCGCTTGTCCACATAGGGTCGCGGGGGAGGCTGGTGCCTGTCTCCAGCGGTCAATGGGCAATCAGGCGGGGTACACCCTGGACAGAGAGCCAGTCCATCGCAGGGCAACACAGAGACACACAGGACAAACAATCATGCACACACACTCACACCTAAGGACAATTTAGACAGAGTAATTAACCTAACAGTCATGTTTTTGGACTGTGGGAAGAAGCCGGAGTACCCGGAGAGAACCCACGCATGTGAAGCGAACCCAGGACCTTCTTGCTGCAGGGCAAAAGCTCTAACCACTGCGCCGTTGTTCTGCAGTGAAATTAAATTGTTTTTTCAACATTTTATCATTTCCTTTGATAGTTTTTGTCATAGTGAAATAACATTTTGGGGTTTTTCATAGCAAACTGTGATTACAGCATCCATATTCCTCCTGAAAATGTTAAACCCCAGGGGTCTAGGGGACCTGGGGTAACATGGACATGTGATACAGGCAAACCCAGTATAAAAAAAATGTATTTAACAAAAATGCTTCTGACATCAGGCTTAAACTTTAACCGAAACAGAAAATACAAGGAGCTGAATTGGCTACAACATAAAGGAACACACATTGACAAATGACACCACTTTGTCCAAACTGAGACCAAACACTAAACTCTAATCAGGGACTCCCCTGCAAACTCCACAGGTTTTAAGCCAGACCTCACTTGCATTTCTAATAGGGGACTCCCGCTCTTCAGACAAACACACACTAAACAGACACTAAATACTATGACACAAAAACACATATCGGCTGCACAGATGTTAAAATGCAAGCCGAGGAGACATCAGGCCAGAGACATGTGTCTCTAGTCTGCTGCTCCTTGAGGAGTTGTTCCAGGAGTCTTTTTGAGCCGTTTGTCCTCCTTCAGCTGCTGGTTGTGATTCTCTTCAGCTGGGTGTCTCAGGGCTGAGCCAGGTAGTGCAGGAGAAGAAAGGTGCTGCAAAGTAGCTCTCCTCAGCACACGAGGAAAACAGGTGGCAGAGGAACATGAAATAGAAAAGAAATGGCGGTGGCCGTAACAAAAATTAAATCCGCCTTAATATCAATTTGTTTTTTTTTCCTCTGGCAGAGTAATGTGTCATTTTGCTAACACCCCCCCCCCCCCCCCCCCCCACACACACACACACACACATGTGCACACATACAAACACACACATACACACACCTATGCGCTCACGCAAACACACTCAACCATGCACATAAATACATGCACACGTGCAAATACACACACACACATGCACACATGCAAACACACACACACACACACACACACACACAAACACTTGCAAACCCACATATACACACATATGCACACACTCAAACAAACACACACAAAAACACACGTGCTAACACATGCAAACTCTCGCACACACTCACATAAGCACATGCACACGTACAAACACACACACACACACACACACACACACACACAGTCTGTGATTTGGTAGCCTCCTTTAGCTTCCTCATACCTCAGACTAGCGTAGGCCAGATGTTTACTCTGGTTTTAGCTCTTTGCTTCACCTCCAGAGATATTTACTCTCTTACTTTTACTTCCAGGCTCTGCCATGGTGCCAACAGAAAAAAAAACAATTTGTCTTCTTCTTGTGCTTTTTATTGACAGTCAGCAAACTGAAAAAGCTAACTGTTAGACTTTAGAGCTACTGGAACAGCAAAGCACCCCCAAACAAGAATACGGTTAAGGTCAGTTTCTGGCCAGCAGAGGGCTAGAGAGCTGTCCAACGTGAAGTTGCTCAGATTTGTGGCTCAATAACTACTGAAACAAAATTTAAAGCAATAGCTAAAAGTGTTAAAAGCCTTTATTGTTGCTTTAACACCAGAACCTTGCTTTACCTCTGCTTCTTTAAGTGTAAAAACTGTAACATCCCCTAAAAATGTCAATAGGAAATGAAAGTCCTATCAGGATTTCCCTCCAGCAAATTCAAAACTTAACTTCTGTTCTGATCATTCACTTAACTTCCCCTGCTAACTCTGTGTGAGTCCTTTTCAGATTTAATTATCAGATAAGTTACAAACACATGTACAGTTCCAAGCAGTTTCCTGAAGAAACAACTTTATGGTAATAAGATGAAGCCAGCACACGGCCAGAGCTGGCAGGTAATTAGGAGCAAGTCCTCAACATGAATAAAATATGTGACATTTTCCACATGAAGTGCTGTTTATTCACTTTCCTGCCTTTTTTGGATTTCTACTGTTCCTGATTACTTGTCTAAAACCATGCATTGTGTGATGAGGTGATTACAGCATGCTGACTTGGGTCAGTAGAACTAAGCTTTCTTCTGGTACCTTTACTTTTACTGTATTGTACCTCATTTATTTATTGAAACAATGTCTCTGTGGTGAATAATTCAGTTATAAAAGCATAAAATAACCTGCATGTCACAACAGCTAGAAATGTCCTGCAGTCAAGCAAGAGATCTTTTAAACACAAGAAGGCATCAGAGACCCAGAGAAAAGTGGTTTTATGTTAGTGCGTGCATGCACGTGTGCATGCGTGCGTGCGTGTGTATGTGTGTGCGTGCGTGCGTATGTGTCCATGCATGCATTCGTGCATGTGTGTGTGCGTGCGTGCGTGCGGGTGTGTGCGTGTGTGCGTGCATGTGCGTGTGTGTGTGCGCGCGCGTGTGTGTTATGCTGACATGTTGTGGAGAAGCAGACTGGAACACCAGGTGCTGACAAGCAGAGAACTGTGATTGTTCCAGAAGCTTTTCCAAAAGTCACGGCAGATGCCCGAGAAGACAGAGCAGCCGCGGTGCGCGGTGACAGACATCAGCGCGCGTCAGGACCAGCATCTGCTGAGCTACCGCTCAGCGCCGCGCCTCACATCCGCGCTCAAGGGGAGACGGCCGCGCTCCTGCAGGGGAAGAGTCGCGGTACTCATGAATCCCAGCAGAATGTTATCGTCGTCGCCTGTTATTGGTGACATGTGGAAAAGAGAACAACACTTGCTTCTTTCTGCTGGAAACTTATCTCTGCAAAAGACATTAATTTCACACAGAGAGGACTAAGTGACTGGAAGAATGCAAATGCTGCTTTGAGCAGACACTAAAATGGTCCACAACACCATAAGAGTTTATCATCATGGGAAAAATTCGTAGTTTAATGTAAAATATATTATAGAAGAGTTAAGTGAGTAAAGTAAAGCTAGCCTGAGGTGCTAAATGGCATAGGACTGCCTCTTTATACATATATATATATATATATATATATATATATATATATATATATATATATATATATATATATATATATATATATATATATATATATGTATGTATGTATGTATGTATGTATGTAAGTATGTATATATATATATATATATATATATATATATATATATATATATATATATATATATATATATATATATATATATATCAGTTTATTTACTATTTCAAGAAAAACACAAAATTTTTATTCATTCATTATTTATTAATTGACATCAGACTGTTACAAGATGAAAAATAAATCAGTCCCAATTAATTTATTTATTTTTCTGAAAAATAAACAGTTTCTGAAAATGATCCATGCAGTCTCACGTTTGCTGTGTAAATTTAAATCACCCTTTCCCTCCTTTTGAACACCGTGGAGAGGCGTGCAAGCATCAGACCCTGCACATACCCCTGAATTTATCAGACATGTAGCCAAACTAAAATACACACATAAAAAGTGAAAACCAGCACAAAAATATTTAAAAATATCAACATGTGTTTATTTGTTCTTAAAGACACAAAACATAGTTATTTAAAAAGTACAAGCTGCATAACATATGTTTAATACATTATTGTCGCTTCCTTCAGAAACACGGAAAGAGATCATTTTACGGTTCCTTTTCCAGCGAGCTTTTGCTGCCCTCTAGTGGCAGTCTGACGTCAGTGCAGCCATGCTAAGCTTTTAAAAACCCAAACACACTGGATTTAATCCATCCACGTGCTTGTAAAATCACTTCCTGCACCATAAATATATGTGTCATTCATCTAAACTAAATGGACTCTTATTAAGCAGCAAATGCATGTTTATATGTTAATTTACACAGATATTTGGATTTGCTGCAGGTCCACACTCCACCTGGAAAGCTTCTGCTGATTTCCAGTTTGTTTTCTGCAGGACTCACAGAGAATGAGGTTATATTCAGCATCAGGCCCATTATCATGTCCTAATAGCTTGTTCAATGGTGCGATCTGTTCTGTGGGTTCACTGGTCAACCAAGACACACATCATTAGCCCGAGCAAGCGTTGCCGTGCAGAGCAACACAAAGCATACCTTATTTGTATTGCATTAGCTCTTTGATGTGGCATAGCATTTTATGTCAACATATGCAATTCATCACACAATTTTGGCTCAGATCTGCTTCACCAGCAGCTCCAGCTCCTGCACAGGAAGCTGCAGCAGCAAATAAATTACACATGTGTCATTGAGCATGCTAAATGGCTTGCAACACATAATCATCTAAATAATTATGAGGCTGCCATTAAAGTGAGCTAGATAGATGACACATGAGGCGTTAAGGGAAAATGGGAGGTAATGGTGCAAGATTGGAAGCGGGAGATGGTGGGTGGGAGGATGGAGGAGGGAAGAGAAGAACAGCACTTCTCTGGGCACTTCCTGTCTTTTCTTCTTGCTGTTATGAATCCCAGAGTCAAAGTGCTGCAGGACAATGGGGTGATTAGCCCAATCAGAAACAGCAGCGAGGGATTGTGGCGCCGCTCACTGCCGTCTTTTTGTCCTCCCACATTTCATTAATCAGCAACCTGAGGCCCCCCGAAATCAGTCCTGCAGATTGGCAGCTCGCTCGTTTGTTCCCACGTGGCAATCAGTGTAGCGCAGAAATCAGTTCACAACCTTAATGCTATTACCAGACATTATAAACCACCTCTTTGTGTCCCTTTGTTACTTTTCCAGCTTTTTGTGCTTCTTTTTCTTTGTGGTTTGCAGCAGCAAATAAATGTTCCTGATTCCAAATGTGATCTCTATTAATCCCAGTTTTACGCCTACCACTCCAACAATAGCACCAATTAAATTCTGTTTTAAAGGAACTTATTTTTTATTTCTGATAATCACCACAGTTATTGTCGGCCCTGCAGCTTGTAAAGAAATCAGCTGTGAATCATCATTCTGCTGTTAGAAGAGTCTGCTACATGAGAGAACGTCTATCAGTCTGGATGATGCGTTGCGTCTGCGGAGACGGGCCGTGGTGGACACTGTTCTGCTCCGTTTGAGCACCATTTGCTCTTGATGTCTGCCTGGTCTGGGCTCTGCTCGATGCAGAAGATAGAAATTAAGTGAGGCCTTCAGTTAATGAAGAGAAACATAAGCACCTTTATTCTTTTGCACGTGTCCATAAAGCTGCACTGGAGGAGTGAGTGGGTCTGGGTAACTCGTAGAGGGGTGATTTATTTATTTTTTTATAAAGACAATGTTGTTTTATTGCTTAGATTTGAATATAAACGTCATAATTATGGAGAATAAATAGATTGTTTCATTCTTTTCTGTTGTCATATAAGGAGTTTTTTTTGTAAAACTTAGATGATAAAAACGGAACTGTTTCAAGTCCATTCATCCAGATCCTGGTCACGGGGCTACTAGCTTAAGTGGAGTTCCTCGGAGGGGCTCCAGGGTGTTCCCAGACCAGCCAAATGATGTCCTTTCTCCTCCCCAGGGAGGCATCCACAGCAGCTCGATCTGGGTTAAGCAGAAACTCTGGTCTGAGCTCGGCCTGCCTGCCTTTACCTTACAGTGGGGTCCAGAATCTGCTGATATTGAGTGGAACCCATGCGTCCTTCCACTTTAACAGGATTCCCAGTCCCTGCACTGACCACACAACCCACATCATGATGGAACCACCACCATGTTTTACTGTAGGTAACACAATGCTGTGTTCGTTTTCCTCCATGCATAACGCCTCTTGTTATGGCCAAATATCTCAGTTTTAGTTTCATCAGCCCACATAACCTTATTCCAGAATGAAGCTGGCTTGTCCAGATGTGCTTTAGCAAACCTCTAGCAGCTCTGTTTGTGCTGTGGGTGGAAAAAAGTCTTCCTCTGCATCACTTTCACATGCAGCACCTCCTTGTGTAAAGTGCACCGAATAGCTGAACGATGCACAGTGACTCCATCTGCAGCAAGATGATGTTGTAGGTCTTTGGTGATGGTCTGTGGGTTGACTCTGACTGTTGTCACAATTCTTCTCTTCTGTTTATCTCAGATTTTTCTTGGTCTGCCACTTGGAGCCTTAAATTGAACTGTGCCTGTGGTCTTCCATTTCCTCAATATGTTCCTAACTGTGGAAGCAGACCGCTGAAATCTCTGAGGCAGCTTTCTGGATCCTTCCCCTAAACCATGATGGTGAACAACCTTTGTTTTCAGCTCATGTGAGAGTTGTTGTGAGACTCCCATGTTGTTGCTGCTCTTCAGAGGATATTCAAAGAGGAGGGAAACTTACAATTGACCCCCTTAACTACTCTTTCTCATAGTTGGATTCACCCGTGTATGGAGGTCAAGGGTCACTGAGCTTACCAAACCAATTCAGAGTTCCAGTAATTAGTGACAACAGTGCCCACATTTGTGCACCTGTCTAATTTAGACAATTATTGAACACGTTTTTGTAAATCCTATAAACTTTGTTTCACTTCTGAAATAACACAGTGTGTGTCTCCTCTGGGATTTATTTAACTGACATTTGCTATCATAAATACTAACAATTCATACAGGAAAATCTTGAAGATTAACAAGGCTGCACAAACTTTCACATCCCACTCTACTAACAGATGCTGAGACCCTTGAACTCCTCTGGAGCAGAAGCTCATTCTAAGCCCAGAGTTGATGTTCTTATCCTGAACCATGTCCACAGACTAGAAGGAGCTGATCTTCATCCCAGCTGCTCACATCTGGCTACAATCCACCTGGAGGCTGGAGGTAAACAGAACCACAATATCTACAAAAAGCACTGATGGAACCTGCAGCTCACCTGAAACCACAGACCCCTACTGCACCTGTCTGTCTCGACGCTGTGAACGGAAGCCCTGGAAATGATTCAGACTCATTACTCACTATGCAAACCAAACTCCCACTCCCTTTGTGGGATTGTATCACCCAATACTCCTGCATCACTCCCAGTACAGCTAGAGCACATATGTCAGACTCAAGGCCCGATGCGGCCCGCGGAGCATTTTTATGTGGCCCGCGAGATAAATATCAAAAATATATTAAAACTGTCCCTCTGGCCGATTTTAATGCAAAGACTTCAACTCCCATGATGCTTTGCGGCGTCAGCGCGGAGCCGACGCGCCCCCTCCCTTTGTGTTTTTTCCAGCGCCTGCTGCCGGGTGTCTGCAGCTCCGCTGTCTCAGACAAACTACACTCCTCTCACTCAGCGCCGAGTTCACTCAGCTGTTTTCTGACGTTGAAGCCCAAAAACGGAGATTCTAGCCGCTCAGTAATGTGTTCACGATTGAAAGAGAAAGTTTTCCAACTAACGTCCAGACAGAGCCGATATAACTCCAGCGAGCAGCGACACGCTCAAACCAGCACAGCTCTGTGGCTGCTGTCGTGTTTCCTCCCCGACACACAACAACGTGGTCAAGCTGCTCAGACATGTTCATCAGCACAAACCTATGTGAGCACCATAGACTGTACATACTGGAAAAACGGATTCCATAGGCTCCAATAACACATTTTTTGTCCATAATGGGAGGTGGCCACCACCGCCATTTTGACCGTGTCACAGGTTCCGTCCAGCCCAGACATTTCCATAAAAGGGAAGAGAGGAGGAGCTGAGGGTGGGGCTGTAAGGCTGGGCTCGAGTGACGACACCCGTGCGAACTAGCTACGAGCTAACCTGAAGCTAACCCTGGCTAACCCAAAGCTAACGCGGAGGTGGGAGCCAAGCTAACGGATGTAGCCACCTAGCTTCAACCCAACCGGAGCTAACTGGAACACCCATCGACCTGAACCTCACACGGAGTTTAGGTGGAGGTTTTCGGCGCCTGTTCGTGAAAAGTACCTGGATTAAAAAAGTATTGAATCGGTAAGTTTATAATTTATTTCCGTAATGAAAACATTTTGCTTTGAGCAAGTTTTCAGTACCGTATCTTCCTGGCTATTGCTCCTGAGTCGCACCAGCCATTAAATGTATAATGAAGAAGAGAAAATATATTTAACTCGTATTTTGGGGGGACATTTTATTATCTTTCTTACAAAATCTGAGACCAAGCGTTTCACATTGCAACACAAGCACCGGTAACCATAACAGAATGAACAACAGCCAGCAGAGGAGAGGATGGCGGTGTTTCAAACCCTCCCGGCCGGCGAGGAGAGCTCATTCCTGGACTGGAGCCAGCCCTCAGCACCCCGCCACAGGCTCCAACAGATGCTGGCGGTGTTTGAAACCCTCTCAGCGGGACAGGGGAAGTCATTCTTGGGTCGGAGTTGGCTCGCAGCAGCGCGCCACGTTCTCTAGTCGAGGAAGGCTGTTTTTGAAACCCTCGCAGCGGGACAGGGGAACTCATTCTTGGGCGGGTCGGAGTCGGCCCGCAGCAGACCCGCAGCAGCGCGGTGTAGCCGTAGCCTACATATTTTGTTATATAAGTCGCTCCGGAGTATAAGTAGCAGGACCGGCCAGACTATGTAAAATAGTGCGAGTTATAATCTGGAAAATATGGCAGTTATTAGTATTCGAGCTAAATTAGCAGCCTAAATATATTTCATATATTTCCAAAACGTAATACCTGTTTGTATCTTGTATTCAGCCAACTAGCCTTTATTCTGGACTCAGTACAACTCACCAAAAGTAAAGAGACATTATACAGATGAAGTAAGCACAAGATAACTTACTGGAAGAAACAGAATTATTATCATGAGAACCAGAACAAGACAGCCTGATAACAGTCATGTGAAAATAACAGTTAAAAAGTATGTATGTGTAATAGAAATAAAAATATATTAGAATTAGTGTAACTCACTGTGTTCCAAACAATAAATCAGCCATAGCTGATTAGTAAATATGACATGAGGTCTGGGAGTATTTAAGTTTCATTCTTTTATTACATTTTTTTCTTAGATCTGTTTAAAGGTCACCATGGCAGCCTGTGTGTCTCCAACATCAGCTACACAAAGCAGCAAGTGTAAGTTCCACATACCTGTCTCACCACTTCATGTATGGTTTTGTACTTTAAACAATTATGACAAACCTGTTATTTTTTCTCCATAGCCATTTGGATCATTGGAGACAGCTGAGTGAGGCGTGGTGCCCAGAGAGCTGCAGAGACCGTCGGACACAACCTTGGCCTCCCTGACGTCTGTGTCTCCTGGTTCGGTTGGGGCGGACCATCGACATACATACATGTGCCGACACTTTGCGCCCTGTTTTATAAAATGTAGTGTTAAAAATAAATGTTTTTGCTCAATTACTGGAATTTCTTTGGTTAAGACAAAAGTGAGGAATAATCATTTACAAGTTATTTGTACAACAGGCCCATTTTAAATCCCAACAGTTTCTTAGCAGCCAATAGAAATGTGTTCTTTACTAACTTTACTTGGTTTAAAAATCTTACTAAAATAGTGTCGTATTGCAAAACCCAATCATACTTGTTATGTAAACATTAGCTTTGTAGATATTTTTTACAGATATATATTTGTGTGCAACAAATCCAAACTTAAATAATTTGTCATTCTTTATTGAAAAACAACAAAATACAGTTATACAGAAGTGTGGGAAAATGATAATGTGAAAGTATTGCACTATAAATGTAATCCTATTTATCTTTAAAAAGAAAAACTCTAAAAATGTCCTGTACAGCATCATGACAGAAGAATGGTGGTCTGTCTGTCAGAATGTGCTGAACAGATTTGCTCTTTGAAGAGGAGTGTCATGTTTGGAGGAAGGTACTTAACCCAAGACATGCAGAAT
The DNA here is from genome assembly GCF_043380555.1 of Nothobranchius furzeri. NCBI lineage: Eukaryota > Metazoa > Chordata > Actinopteri > Cyprinodontiformes > Nothobranchiidae > Nothobranchius > Nothobranchius furzeri. The sequence goes on along the minus strand of NC_091747.1, from coordinate 39,410,798 downwards.
ACAACACTGACCAAAAACTGATGGAAAAAATGATTTATTTATAAGGAGGAACTTAAGGTGCACAGATAAGTCTGTGGTTGGAGCTGCAACAACAGCTCAGCGTCTGGAGGAGGGAGAACACAGGTGAGCATAGGTTCTGGTTTCAAAATCCATTGTAGGCAGGCAGAGGTGTTCAGCAGACTTACTGTGGTGGGTGTATGGGTTGGCTGGAGGAGGGAGAGGTAGAGAGCCGGGGGAAGCGCAGGAGAGGGAGCAGAGGTGGAGAGAAGCGGGGCGTCCTGGTGGATGGGGCACTGGGTGAGATGAGAGGTGGGTTATGGAGGGTGGTGATAAGGTCCGTGTGTTGAATATCCAAATCCTGGAGTAGAGGTCAGTATCCAATGAGGTCGACAGGAATCCTGAAGAATGGTAAATCCAATATAAGAGCAAAAACACTACGAAATAACATTAATCCTAGGAACACTAGAGGTAACACGAGTGGCTGGTTACTACCAAAACTGAGGCAATCTTCTGGCGTCAAATTGTGTCCTCCATCCACCTTAAATAGGAAAGCACCCCGCTGATTGCTGATCAGGAACGGCTGGGGTGGAGTCACCAGAACCATGAAGAACGTGTCTCCAGAGACAACCCGGGTCCTGGTACCGATCAGGAAGCGAACCTTATCACCCAGAGCTGCCAGGTCACGCTCAAAGCCTTCATGTTCACGCTGCAGAGCCTGAACGCTGGCCAGGTGGTGGCCATAGTTGTCTGTGTTCAGGGCCTGGTTCTTCTCCTCGATCCACTCTTTGGTCTCATCAGCGTCTCTGAGAAGACATCAGAACTCCGTCTGAGTGTGGGTCCAAACTCTACTGACCCGTAAGCGGCGCATAAGTGTGCGGGGTACCTGTGGAAGCGCTGCACCTCATGGGCGCTGCCCAGCATGTTGCTCCGGTCTTCAGCCAGCTGTTGCAGCGAGCGCCAGCGGTTGTTCAGCTCCTGGATTGAAACCAAACCCAGTGAGATGAAGGTGGACGCCAGCGGGCTGGACGCCGGACGAGGAAACCTGGAGACGGATCGCTCAGACAGGAAGGGAAGAGCTTCCTCTTACCTTGATGGAATTAAAGTTAGCCGTCATCTGAACGCCCAACCGAACGGTCTGAGGTCAAAGGTCACAGGAAACACACACCAGTCAGCAGTCATACAGATGCATAAAGATAACTGTAGCCATGGCAACCAGCTGACATGTCCCCACTTTCACCAGCACCTGGTGCCTGCCGGGTCACCTGAATTCCTGTGTGATGTCAGCACGGTCGGCCGTGACTGCGGCCATCAGAGGTGACCTGATCAGCTGAATGAACTCACCTTCTAGGGTGACGCTGTCTTACCCCGGGTTTCCACGGGAGCCGTCAGCAGCACGTTACTGCAGCAGCACGTCTTGCTCGCGTAAGCTGCTGCTTGGCCCTTCCCACGAGACGCGAAGCAGCAGGGGAGCAGCTGTCACCGACCGAGCACGAAGTCACTCGAGTGACTTCGTCAGTAAACACAACAACAAGCAGGAGAAAACTACAACATGGTTTGTGTTTTATGTTCTGTCTCAACAGGTGAGCACCTGTTGTCATCTAATGTTGTCATTATTATGATGAAGATGAACAAAACAACAGGAGCCTCCTCCTCAGCTCAGATCAATCCCATGATGCAGGTATCTGGCTGGAACAGGTGAGCATCACAGTAAATCAGTGGCGCAAACTGAGCTTTAAATATGTTGGTTTTATGCTCTTTTTCTGCTCCAAAACATGAAAGTTAACAGGTGAGATGTTGCATTTTCATTTAAGATAAAATGATATTTTTATTTTGTTGTTGGCCCGTGAGAAAAGATTTAACCTTCAGTAAACAGGAAGTGGAAAGGCTGCAGATAGATGAATAGAATAGAAAATCCCTTTATTGTTCCTCAGTGGGGAAAGCTAGACGTCACAGCAGCGATGACACTTATTACAGGAGAAAAAAAGGAGAATAAAAAATAAGAAAAATGAATAAACAAGAAAACATAAATCCTGAATAGATTTTAAAAATGCTGATTATACCACAAGTAATGAATACCACTGATGCCTTTTATTTAAAACTGACTTGCTCGTGTGTAATTTGGTTATTCCACATTCAGTGTTAATGCAGAAATAAGTTTGTTTCCAAATTTAAAGGTTCAAAATTGCATACATGTCGATGAAGAAAATGTGCAAATTTGCCGTCACTTTTTCAAAAAATATTAAGTTTGGCCCTCGACTCCGTCCCAGAGTTTCATTTCGGTCCCTTGTGAGTTTGAGTTTGACACCCCTGAGCTAGAGTGAGGAAATATAAATTGCTTCCTGCAGTACAGTTTTAGAGGCTCCAGCTTGTCTCATGAGACAGGCAGAGCTCCGTCCCTTTGGGTCCCCAACAATCCCAACAAACACAGTCAATCTGAATGACATCAAGCAGGCATTAAACAATCAATGTGAGCATGGAACCCACTCGGACCGGGCCGTGATTTCCCCTGGGAGACAGGAGGGACCGGCTTTGTGTTGTGAAATCACCAAACAGGAAATGGAATTGGATGGACTGGGTCTCCTCTTAATGGTGCTGATAGGATGTGAGATGGGCTCATGAGCGACCTCCACAGGAATGTGATGGTTACTATCAGCCTCATTTAGACTGGTCTGGATCAAACTTTTCTTCGTGGTTCCAGCATTCAGACACTCACACAGAGGACATCATTTAAAGTTATGTGGAACAAAAACACCAAAAGGCAAAGAAAAGAAGAAGTGGTTTTACATCTTTTCTGCAGCTGGCAGCCTTGTTCCTGCAGATTCCTCCAGAGCTTTTTAGCAGTTACATGGAGTTAGCACCTATGATCGCTTCACATGCCTGAACGGGAAGGAGGCACACTAATGTAAGGGGAATAATTCACCCTCCCAGAGGAAGAAGAGTTAGAAAAGACAGAATGTTTTATATGGTGGTGGTTATTCCTGCTGCAGCAGAGGGAATGTTTATTTGAAACAATCAGACCACCAGCAACATCCGCCCTGAAGTCCTTCCTCTATAAAACACAGAGACGCAGATGAAGACTGATGCATTCAAGAAGAAACACAGAATCCGAAGTGACAGCGTTGTGACACTGGCCTCGCTACGTAGCTGTGGTGCGACTGAAATAGCACATAGCCTCTCTAAAACCCCAGCAGGGTGTCAGACTTATTTTTGGACTTAAAATTATGAAATTTTACATTTGATATATAACCTGTTACTGTTATTTAAAATAAGAACTGAATATTTTCAACTGATTTAGTCTGAACATAGTACGTCAGTACTCATCTGCTCACTAATGAACTAGACTGGAAATCATACCATACCAAATTTATTTCTAAGCCTGTTTAAAAACAGCATCCCAGCTGGCCAAAGTGTTGTAGATCATCTTTGTAGTTTGAGCTCTGAGCCCCATGGTGAATGAGTCAAAATGTACGTTCTATAATAGCACACTTCTTTCATGCTGTTTTTCAAAAGGGATTTTATTTTCCCCTTAAAGTTAGCCTTTAAAAGCACAAAACAAGAAGGAAACTAAAGTCAAAGTAAAAGAAATACAGAACAATACCAAGGTGAAATGGGGGCTTGTGCACGACCTTGCTAGGATGCTTATTTAGCATCTTAGCCCGAGAGCAGAAGGCAGTGAATTATCTTACCTCCGTTTGATCTTTGGCTTCAGCTTTACATGGATGATGAGCGCCCTCGTATGGCAATTTGGTGGAATTACAACAACTCTCAAAATGAACTCAAAGCCGTAAAAGTCAATGACTTTGATGAACGTGTAAAACTTTACAAGCCTTCTGGTATGAAACAGTTCTATTAAAATAACTATATAACGCTGAAGTGAATTAGAAGAAAGATCATTAAAATATACAAAACGCCGTGATTTTGCAATCATGTTGACGTTTTTACATAAATAAATGGATTAAAAGCATTAATAATAATTTTCCAAACCTCTGACTGTTATAAAAAACAACCCAAAACAGAGAAAAGAAAAAAGTCCAGAAAAATAGTTCGTTTAATTAGGGATATAAGTTCATCATAATGTTATATCCCTAACATAACATTATGATGAACTAGCATTATGTTAGTAAACATTCAGATACTGCGCAACACTGCAAATTTGGCTAGAACTAAGTTTTAAAGCAACTAAATAATTTCTTATTAAAACTGGAAAGAGACATTAATAGTTTAGACACATTGGATTGCCTTTGTATGAAAGCTGCTTCGCCTTGCCTAAAAATGTGTCAAATGTATATTAATGGCAAGGATACAAATGACGTAAATGGGTACTGATGAGAAAATCTATTTATCCAAACCTGCAGGGACTCTGGGATAATTTAATGATGTTTTGGTATCACGTGTAGCATTTAGGAATAACTTTGTTTTAAATGGGTTTTTTAACCCAGTAAACCACTCAGAGCGAATCACAAACCTTCTACTAATAGACCCGCCTACAAACGAGCTGTGCTCCATATGATTGGTTCAAAATCAACTGAGCCGCTGTGCGAAGATCTCATTGGTTCACCGTTACGTCAACCACTCTCCTCACGCGCGCCACCGGTTAGATGCGGAACAAGGAGAAGGAGAGACGCGGTTAGAGGGGGCTGAGGACTGTTGTCCTTCATCACTTCAGCACAGAGTGTACAAGCTGTAACAACACATCCTTAGATTGTTTTATCGAATTTAACTTGGACATTTTCTGAACCGAAGGGGAAATGGCGCAGCCAGACACCAAGAAAATATTCTTTGAGAACCTGTCGGGAGCAGGGAAAGCCATCGCCGTGCTGACAAGCGGAGGAGATGCTCAAGGTAAAACTCACATCCACACACCGGAACTCACGGAAGAGCCTTGGTGTTCGAGCAGACCGGTCTGTAGGAGGCAAAAACACACGGCTACAGCAGTGAGCTGCTGATGAAGGACGTGTTTCTGTGTCTGTCACGTTTATATCTATTACTTTACCAGCGAGGTCCGTGTACAGTAACGCTGTATCAGCGATGCTGCCTTCAGGAAGGCCGGTAGCTAGCTGTGCTAACACATGACGCATCTTTCTGACAGGCTATGGTGCTCCATCAGCTCTGCGTCCGAGAAGATGTCAAGGTCAGCCTGTGCCGGCCGGGTTTTCCGTTCACACCGGATATTGTAGCATAATCACCGACGAGCTAAGTGTAATAGGCCGGGTAACTTAGAGGAGGCAGTGGATGCTGGCGGCGCTGAGGGCACCACGCCACCGGTAATGGCTGTGATGATATTCAGTGTGGGCCAGCAGTGGGATGCCTGCATCCTGTGTACGTGATGAGCAGCACCCAGTCGCCTCACGTCAGAGGGGAAACTCTGGTCACGTGACCCACCGGCTCATCTCTTATTGACTGCAGCACCACCGGTACATTTTGATTAGAAATGTACCAGAATTAAAGCTCGGATACATAATAACAATGTTTGTCCAGATGTTTCATGATTATGGTGACGTTTCTGAAACGATAGTTCACCCAGGGAAGGCACTAGAGACCTGAGATGGTTTATGCAGAGCTTTGGTGTCCGAGGCCATTGTTGCAGCCTTTTAACTCGGTGTGCCTGAGAAAGTTTCAGTCATGCAGAATAAAAGACTGTCCGCTTTGATCGAGACCTGAAAGCACCATGAAATATCCCCCGATTTAAGTTAAAACGTCTCTACATGGTTATATAATGAGACGACAGGTCATGGTTTGCTGCAATGAACATCACTGGTAATCCCTCTCTGACCTGTATGTGTTCTACTGGTTCCAGTTAGTATTATTAAAGATCTGGAGCCACAAAAGTCCATTTTTTCATCAGCAATCACTAATTTTTGCTGATCGTGTTCAGTCCAGTCTATCTGATCATTTCAACGTGAATAATTTATAGGAAGGTTTGTCATTTAACACTGACCCTTTTAATTCCTCAAGCATAAAAAAGCCTCTGACAGAAGTTACATTTAGGTTGTCACAAAAACAGAATTTGTTTCACACTTTTTTAGGTAGAAAAAGATATTTCCATTATTTCCAAAGAGCTGTTAGCTGATGTAGCACACTCATTTCACCAGACCAAGAGTGGAGGAAGCCAGAGGTGGAGAAGCTTTTTAGAAGGAGGTGTTTTTAGTAAATAATTGAAAAAAATAGCAGTCTTTACACATAACAGGAGAGATTTAATCTAGTTTCTGTTGTTAACACGTTCAAATTATATCAGATTTTAGGTTTGGATTATTTTACATGTCTCACCGGTAAAATAAGAGTTGTTGTGGTGGAATCCTCTTAAAACTCCTCTCGCCTACAGATTATAACTTGATTTATGTGTGTGTGTCTTGTTTTGACGCGACACACCTTCGTTCTTCAAGTTTAGAGACATTATAAAGATTGAATTCTGTGAAGCTCGTCAAATAAAAATAAACATTTCTTACAAAACGGTGAAAGAATGAATGTCCTGTGAATAAAATGTTAAAAACTGATTTTCACAGATTTAAAAAAGAAACTGAAACACATTGAAAGTTGTTGAAGACTTTAGTGAAACACTGAATTTAAAATCAGCAGGTTTTCGTTGGTCCAGCAGCTTGAATGCTTGGTTGCTTAGCGACCAGACTGCAGTGATCCACTCGTTTCTGAGTAAGTTGAAATGAACCTCGTCAAGTCAGCCAAGTTCCTTCAGTCCTTCGGTGGGAGCAGCAACGTCTTTTGTCTTTACTGTCCGTGTTCCAGCTAACCCGCCATGTTGGCTCTCCGGTCACACAGTCTGGGCCAGCCGCAGCGTGAGTAAGAGGCTGGAGGAAAAGACTTGGACCTGCAGAACCTCTGCTCCCAACCACAAACGTGTCGTCACGTGTGGTTTTAGCTCACACGTTACTGCACCAAGTCACTTTTATGACGGGATCTTCCTGTTTCCTGCAGGGATGAATGCTGCTGTGCGTGCTGTGGTCCGGATGGGGATCTACGTGGGTGCAAAAGTTTATCTCATTCATGAGGTGAGCTGTCAGCACACAACAGTCACACATGCTAACACTAACTTATCTTACTAGCATTGCTGCATGAATCACTCCACCAGTTTGGTCTGCTGCCGAGGGTCACTGGGTTCTGTCCTGGCTGAAACAGGTAGACCAGGTGTGTGTGTGTGTGTGTGTTAGTGTTGTCAAAAAAATCGATACCTAGATATAAATCGATGCTAAAAGTGGTATCTAAATTAGATACTCCATCCCTGTGGTATCGATATTATGGACTATTATACGCAGCCTTCTTCAAGTACACAGTCACGCACGACAGCCAGATGCCGTAAAGCAGCCTCCGCCTCCCAGACAAACAGAAGAAGAAGACGCCGCATGGCTACATTGCAATTTCCCACGCGAGTTGTCTCCGATCCAAGTTAAACAAAATAAACAAATAAACAAAAACTTAAACAGCGAATTTGGGAGGCGCTTCACAGCCCAACTTCATCAGCATTCCGAGTCCGACACGTAGTTGTATATTCACGCTTATGTGCTTAAAGGAAAACTCCCGTTTATTGCAACCCAGACTTAGTTTCTAGCATGCAGTACGTTTGTTTACTCACGCTGACAACTTTGGTGCTACTTGGATTCCCCGGGGTATTTAGATCCATCGGCGAATCGCCGTCAGTGTATATCCATATAACGGGTGCGGACGGGCACCCATGGTGCAGCCTCGAAATAAGACATTATCTGCACCGAAACATCTTCATGTCGAAAGGTTTTGTTAGGAATCATTAACATGATTCCCCTGTTCGTTTGGAGCAAGTCTGGGATTTCTAGGCGTAAACAGACTAGCTGCGGCTAATTAACCGATGCTTTTAATGACGTCACTGCCGTGTGCCAATCTGTTTTTATTAAGATTACCGGTAGATGTACCTTTGCCCTACTGTGGAGAAATTCGTTTTCTCCCTTTACTGACCAACAGAGTTGTTCAAAAGTACAGAACAAAACATATGGCATTACAGCTTATGACAAAAATGCACCTTAAACAGAGTTTAAGCAGCAAAACATCACTCTGCAAATAGTGTATATATAGTGAGACAATTCATGATTTAAAGTGTTAACTTTCGCCAGTTTTTGTATGCACGTTTTAAAAAAAATGCTGATACTTGAAAGGTTTAAGCACTTTATACACTTAATTCTTAACATTTTATTTTTGCAATATAAATAGAGGAATGTTATTTTTTGAATAAACTTGTTCAATAAATTGGTGTTTTTAAATAGTATCGAAATCGAGTATCGAGTTTTTCCCCCCGTATCGAATCGAGTTTGAAATTTTAGTATCATGACAACCCTAGTGTGTGTGTGTGTGTGTGTGTGTGTGTGTGTGTGTGTGTGTGTGTGTGTGTGTGTGTGTGTGTGTGTGTGTGTGTGTGTGTGTGTGTTTTAAAAGCTGCAGGTGCAGCAGATTGTCTACCAAGCTTAGAGAAGTGAAAGCAGCGTTCACATGTGTGTTCTGCTCCCTCTGCGTGTCGTTACATAACTGACTTGAGGTCTTCCTAGCTGCGTCATATGGACCTCCCCTCTCCCGAGGCACAGCAGCATTGTGTGTGTGTTCTCACACACAACCATACAGAACGGAGATGGACTCATGACATGCATGTAGTAAACTTATCTCTTTGTCTGAAGACAATGACTCGACCTAAGCTGTGAGCCTCGCCGTGTTTGTTTTCAAACCCACTCAGCTAATCCTGTCCGCTTCCATTCTCAGGGATATCAGGGTATGGTGGATGGAGGGGAGAACATAAAGGAGGCCACATGGGAGGGTGTCTCCAGTATGCTGCAAGTGGTGAGCAGCGTTTCACAGATTTACTATAACCCCGTAAAGGATTGTTTCAGTCATGTTTCTGTGTAGAAGGGAGGGGAATAAACACAGATGAGTCGTATAGAGGGGGATTTGTCTCTGTCATCAGGGCGGGACTGTGATCGGCAGCGCTCGCTGCAAAGACTTCCGCTCCCACGAGGGACGGCTGAAGGCCGCTCACAACCTGGTGCGTCACGGCATCACCAACCTGTGTGTGATCGGAGGAGACGGCAGCCTGACGGGGGCCAACCTCTTCAGGGAGGAGTGGAGCGGGCTACTGGCTGAGCTGGTGGAGCAAGGTAGAGGAGAGACACACAAACGTATCCCTCATGATGGCTTTTTATTTAGTTTCTGCTTCCAGGTGGATTTTAGGCTTTGTTCTGGTTTGTGGAACTAATTTAAATGAAGTAAAATCATTGTCCTGATGCGTTTACGTGTTTGTTCAGCTGAAAAGTTTCCAGTGTGTTTGTTTGAACCCCCCCGACCCTCTCAGGACTGATCGAAGCTGACGCGGTCCAGAAGTACTCTGCCCTTCACATCGTGGGGATGGTGGGCTCCATCGATAACGACTTCTGTGGAACCGACATGACCATCGGCACTGACTCTGCTTTGCACAGGATCATCGAGGTGGTGGATGCGATTATGACGACCGCCCAGAGGTGAGACGGAGCGTGGCGTTGTTCTCCAGCCTGTCGTGTTGAAGACATCAGTCCTTTTCTTATTCAGCTTTTCTCTTCCTCACCCACAGCCACCAGAGGACGTTTGTGTTGGAGGTCATGGGCAGACACTGCGGGTAAGAAGCCGACTCACTAGAGCAGCGCCGGCGACCTTTGACCCCTGAGTGTTCTGTCTGTGTGTGTTATCTCAGCTACCTGGCCCTGGTGAGCGCGCTGGCCTGCGGTGCAGACTGGGTGTTGATCCCTGAGATGCCGCCTGAGGATGGCTGGGAGGAGAAGATGTGTCAGAAACTATCAGCGGTAACTCGCACCTCCACCTGAAGCTCAGTAAAGCACATTTAACGCGTGTTCATCATGAGTCGAACTTTATTTAACTTCTGTTACAGCTCTTGTTTCTGCAGGAGGAACGTTAGGTTTATTCATTTAGAAAAGTCTGATTCTATCTGAACATCTGATGTCTCGCTCTGTGTTTTCTGCTCTGAAACGTTCCAATGATCTATGATTCAGACCCGGTCCAGGGGCACAAGGCTCAACATTATCATAGTCGCAGAGGGAGCCATTGACAGGCACGGGAAACCTATCACTTCTAGTTTTGTCAAGGATGTGAGTACCTGACTGTGGAGGAGAGGGGAAGCCAGAAGCACAGAGCGCCGCCTGATAGAGCCCCAGCTAGCATGAGTGAACATTCACTAGCCTGTTAATCTGACGATGATAAAGTGATGACAAGCATCAGGAAAAGCAGGATGCTGCTGATGGCAGCGATGGACAGCAGGTCCTACTATTTTCTGGACCTGGGCTCCCCGGCTGTCCTCGTCTGGCCCCTGTGCTTCTGAAAGCCCACGTCACAGCCACACTGAGTTTTTCTGTCATGTTGTCTCTCCACCACGCCCTCCCTATAGAACCGTGCAGGGATGAAAAGGCTGAATATCATAATTGTAGCCGAAGGGGCGATTGATCGTAACAACAAGCCCATTACCACTGACTATATTAAGAATGTAAGTACAGAGCTTTGTGCAGCAAGCCTCCTGTATGCCTCTACCTCTGCCCCGATGTGGCTTTGACTCTGTTGCTGTGTTTCTGAAATGCTCTATCAGGCACAGTTGCTAGTTTGGTAAGATGGCTCTCATGGCACTGTACTCTAACTGCTCTAAAACACTCTCACAAAACCTCACAGCCACTATTCTGTCCACCAAGATGCTTTCACACTTTCTCTTTGGGTTTGTGACACTCACTTTTATTTTGATTGGAGGGATTCCCATCCCCCAGCTGACTGGTTCCATCCATCGAGTGTTTTATTTTCATAGTACCTGCCTGAGTATTTCTTTTGACTAGTTCACATCTTGCCTGGGATCCTCTGTGGGCTACGGGCTCCTTGCTAACATGACTGAAAAATTAGAATGGCTTGCTTGTGCTTTGTCGTTTCCCCTTCTCTTCAGCTTGGATATTGTGTTTGTGTCCCAGTGTGTGATGTGCCTGTTTTCTGTTATGTCTTCTGTCTTGAATTCAAACATAAATGAATCAGATTTCAGTAGCAGATCCTCCTAGAGGACTGATGGTACCAGCTGCTGAACCCTGTGTGCTTCGTCCTCGTAGCTCGTTGTCAAAAACCTGGGCTTCGACACACGAGTGACGATTCTGGGCCATGTGCAGAGAGGAGGAACACCTTCTGCCTTTGACCGCATCTTGGTGAGTTTGTCTAACTCCAACAGGGAGGAGGTGGTGTTTTTGCATGCATGTGTTTGTCCTACAGCATTTAATACAACTACAGCTTTTTGTTGCCATTTGTTACATAATTGATGAAATAATTAAGCCTTAAATAGCAACTTGCTTCTAAAGAATAAATAAATTATTGACGCTGCTTTCGTGTGTCGCAAAAGTTATTTTTAGATAAATTGGCGTCGTCACCTGGATGACCTGAGTGATGAAATGGTGTCAGCCTTTAGGTTAAATACATTAAGAGATTTAGGGCTCAGCTGGTGGAGAAATTCAGGTTAGTTCCTGCCTGGTTTCCACCAAGCAGACAGGTGTTATGATCTATTCTAAATAAACACGAGGATGCTGCCAAAACAAGCAGATAACGATGCAGTTTCATCTGTCTCTCTGTGTGTGTGTGTGTGTGTGTGTGTGTGTGTGTGTGTGTGTGTGTGTGTGTGTGTGTGTGTGTGTGTGTGTGTGTGTGTGTGTGTGTGTGTGTGTGTGTGTGTGTGTGTGTGTGTGTGTGTGTGTGTGTCACGTGAAGGCCAGTCGTATGGGGGTGGAGGCTGTTCTGGCCCTGTTGGAGACCACCGCCAACACACCGGCCTGTGTGGTTTCTCTGTGTGGGAACCAGTCGGTGCGTGTGCCTCTGATGGAGTGTGTACAGACGGTGAGTTCTGCATGGTGCTGGAAACGGTCCAAGAATACCGCACGTGTACTGCACTTGCTCACACAAACACACACAGGTCTTACTAATGAGGAGATATTTGAAGCGTGTGTTTCTGGTTAAAGATCGTTCATCTGAAGACGCTGGCCGGGTGGGTGGTGACTGCCGTCTTGATGATGTCAGAGACAAAGGAGCTGTGTTGTTCTGGTGGCCCCTCCTGCTTGGGTTCTGCTGGGAACAAATCTGATAGCCATTTTGGAAGCACAAATGGATTTGACTGATTTCTGCAGCAGGAGACTGTTGGAGAAACTGTCCTCGTCTCAGTCTCAAAGTCATCAAATCCAACTAAATTTATTAATATTTTGATTTTAAATGAAATATGCAACGATGGAGATATCCTCCCACCTGTTTCACTTGTTTCAGTAGGCTTCAGGTTCAATATGAGACTACTGGAGAACATGCACTGGTAATGTTGGAGTCAGGTGACTGTTTTGGTGCATTGTGGGATTTGTAGTGTGCAGGATGGTTATACGTAGATGTTAAACACAGTCTCTACAGGAATGAAAAACAATCTAGCTCTGCTGAAATCAAAAATAAAATATCAATTCTTCTTTACTAAGACTCAAGAAGTCCAGAAGGCCATGGACCAGAAGCGGTTTGAGGAGGCCGTGAAGCTTCGGGGCAGGTATGGACGTGATCATATCTTTGAACTCCATCATGTTGTGGAGTGTGATCAGCTGTACGGAGACCTGATTCAGTAGCTTCTGCTCATTTTAACCATCTGGGTTTGATACAGGAGCTTTGAAAACAACCTGAAGACGTACAAACTGCTGGCTCATCGTAAACCTGAGTCTGAACTGCCCACTGTGAGTCTGACACACACACACACACCAGATGACGATTTGCTCCCTTGCTGATGCGTGGCTGGTTGATGCTGGCCAGGAGGATGATTAAGGACCCCCACCCAAACACACACAGTTGGGTGTTCTGCGGGTAACTGAGAATACACCAGAAGCCAAGTATTGATTTCCTCTTCAGAACATCAACAGGTGCCCTCTGACATACAGCGTGACATTTAGTGGGATTAAACTACAGCAGGGGTGATGGAAAGGTCACCTCTGATGTGTACAGCTCACAGTGTTTCCCTTGCATAGGCGTAGCCGTTGCGGCCCGCCACGGCTGAAATCCCAGTGCCACGCCTGCAAGATCCCCTTTCATAGATTTTTTTAAATTTTAATTTTAATTTAAAATTTTTTTGTGCGGTTTCCCGAAGAAGCAGCGGGAACTACTCTGTTGTTGCTTGTGATCACAGCCGGCAGGCAGCAAGGAGGAGGAGGCAGGGCAGGGTGGCTACAGCTAGGGATGAGCCGGATACTCGTTTCAGATGAGTATCCGGTACGGATAAAGCATTTTTGACGAATACCAGCATGAAATGAGTAAAACTAGTAAATATCTGTAATCGTGCTGAAGGAAAATCCTCATTGGGTAACTGACTGCCTTCACGCTCTGTGATTGGCCAGTCACATAGAGCAGTGGTTCCTAACCTGGGGGTCCCGACCCCCACAAGGGGGCGCCAAAGCCTCTCAGTGGGTCGCCAGGACCTCTCCACTTTAAGGGGTTAAAACTTCATTTATTACTTGTTTATAGCCTACATTTTGCTCACATTTTTTTTTCATGAGTGAAAAGTTTACTGATATTAAGACAGGAAATAATTAGTACAGAAAAAGTAACACACTTTTAAAAACATTTTGCTCAGCTCACTGTTTTATTTTCAAGTGTCAAAAGTTCATTAAAGATAGGACTGGTTGATTAATCACAGCCTTTACAGTAAATAATCTAGTATAAACAGTAATATACACATTTAAGTACATTTTGCTCAGTGTATTTTTTATGTGTCAAACGTTTATTGAAAGGAATGATTGATTTATCAGTGTTTACAAGAAACAATGTGTTCAGAAAAGTAATACAAACTGTCAAGCACATTATGCTCTGTTTGGTATTGTTAATGACTGTTCTGTACTGGAGCCTACTATTACTGTTATCTATTGAATCAAAGCATATTAAAATGTGCTTGAACAATTTTATCATTTCTTAATAATGTTTGTACTGGAAGAGAGAATGGGAGGGGGTCGTCAAAAATTTTACTGGTAAAAAACGGGGTCCCTTGGGAAAAAGGTTGGGAACCACTGGCATAGAGCACCCGCCCCTCCCCACACACACAAAACTCTGCTCCGGCCCACGCACACACACAGGCAGTAACGGATCTCTCTGTGCTTGCATCACTGTTGCTCACGTTTCTTCGGTACTCCCTAGGTTTTCTTCAGCTCGCCTCTTTTTCGGTTGAATATTTAAAGTTACTTTTTTCGTAACGTACGCAGATAATGTCTTATTTGACAAGACAGAGCTGAAAACTGCTCGTGCATGCGTCGGTCACTGCCTCCTCTCCGGTCTGTTTTTTTTTTTTATTATTCTCTCTCTCTCTCTCTCTCTCTCTCTTTCACTCACTCACTCACTCACTCACACACACTCTCTCACACACACACACACTCTCTCACACACACACACACTCTCTCACACACACACACACACACACACACACACACACACACACACACACACACACACACACACACACACACACACACACACACACACACACACACACACACACACACACACACACACACACACACACCTTAATCAACATTGTTTTGTTTAACTGTGTGTGGGAAAAATGCCAACAGCATTAGGAAAAAATCTGTTTAATCAAATTAAAGTAAAATGGTTCTAGTATTTCATATTTCCTAGTTCCTACTGCATGAGTTCAGATGCATTAATTCAAGCACTTAAATATTAATGTTCTGATTTTACTGAAACACTTGTTCTGTAATAGTTTCTTTACTATTGTGGTCAAAAATATTTAATCTCAATTCTGAGGGTGCTCTGTAAATAGTTTCCAAATAAACAATACACATAGCAGCTTCTGATCAATCCATATCAATTTCTGATTTAAAATAATGAATTGATGTAAACCACACCCACTAATTTCCAAATATTAAGGTGCATTCATCTGTGTGTCTCCTTTGATCCGCATTAGTGATATTTTCAGCACCAGAACAATGAAGCAAAGAAACAGATTCCTGAGTTTGTTAGTAATTTTATTTATTTGGTGCATCTGACCTGTTCTATTTTTCTCTGAAATGAGATCAAATCAGTGCTTCTATGGGTTGTCTCCACTCTGCACTATATTTACTGACCTAAAAATACTTCATTAAGTCTACTAAGCAGGGGTGTAGAATAGGAGTTGCAAGTCGACAGTCAAGTAATGAAAATCGAGTCGACTTCGACTAGTCGTTGATGACGTCATACACCTGAAGCGGCACCGGGGGGGGGGGTCGGTAGGTTCGCTGGAGTTTTGACAATTAAAATTGCGCACACATTTTCTAAGTTAACACATCTCTTTTAATAACGGTAGTTTCTGCATCCTACTTCAGCCCTCTCCCCCCTCCCCCTGCGCAGCGGCCGCAAACTCACTGATGCGCCTGCAGCCTCTCGGAGTTCCTGCTGCTCTAAACATTAAAATAATTATTTCATTTTCTGTTCCTCACTTCTGATTACCTTCAGTGGTGTCTGTTTGTTGCAACCACCAGGTACAAAACTAACTTGTTTTTATTTGACAGTTTTTCTGTCCTGTCTGTTTATTATCTTCCTGCATCTCCTCTCAATCCTAAAGAAAAACTGCTACCTGGGTTCATATATATTCACCTCATGAGTTACCTCTGAACTGCAGTTCTAAAAGATCTACCGACCGCAAAAACAGCGGAGTGCCGCTGCTCGCCGGCCGACTACAACGGAACCGTTTTTGCTGCGGAGTTCGTGCCGGAGCGGAGATAGTGGAATTTTGGGGTGCGTCACCGGAGAACAAAACAGGTGATGCGCCCCGCTCCGCAGCAGCGAAACGCATCAGGCACAAATAACAGACAGAAAACATGAAAGGAAATGAGCCGACATGAACGATCGCGTGTTTAATTTGTTTTTGAGGTGGTGACACCTGATTTGGCGGTGCTCAGGACGCAGATGTCTGGAGCGCGTCAACGATCAGAGCTTTGCATGCGCAAACTGGTTAAGATTAGGATGGGGGTGAGGGGAAGGTAAAATTGCAAGAGGGAAAAGGTCACAGTTTGGTTAAATGTCCGTTTTACCGCCGGGGTCAGTACCGACGCTCTGGCAAAGCGCGTCGCCTCCGCCTCCCGACGCAGGGGCTCATCACCTGCTGGAGGACTGCATCTTGTCAGTCATTATCACGTGACAGCAACTAGTCGATGACAGGCATAAAAAGTCACTACAGAGCCGTGAAGTCGACTAGTCGACTAGTTCATACAACCCCTAGTGTAGAACGTTTTTAATAGGGCCAGCCCAGTAATGATCTTGGACCAAAATAAAGGGGGCATGAAGTCAAATAAAGGGGGGCAAAAGGAGACGTTTTTTCCAGACGCCAAGAAAAATTAAATGCCAACCCCCCTGCAAAGTGTGTCACTGCGAGTTTAAAACAAAAATTATTCTTGTGCAAATATTGGTGTATTCACCTTTAATACTAGTTATAAAAATGCAGCAGTTGCTGGATTGGTGCAGTTCAGAGTGGAGTGCATCAAATAAAACAATATTAACATAAAGGTGAGACGTGTCATAATCCCCCCCCCCCTTCACACACACACACACACAGCTGGAAAAATTCCTAGGGGAAACACTGGCTCATATGTGTCCTGTTGCTGTGTGTTTCACGCCCACAGAGCAACTTTAACGTGGCGGTGCTGAACGTTGGAGCCCCCGCTGCCGGCATGAACGCCGCTGTCCGTTCGGCGGTCAGGGTGGGGATCTCTGAGGGACACAAGATGTTTGCAGTCAACGATGGTTTTGAAGGCTTCTACAAAGGACAGGTGAGCTGCTGAGATGTTGCTCGTCTCCAGGATTTGAATGTTGAATCATCACAGCAAAGAGAGATTTCAGATTGGCCTTTTGAATTGTTTGGAATCGATCCAAAAAGCTTGATGGAAATTACTCTGTGCACAGCTCACTTTTTATTTTATTTTTTTATCAAATCAATAACTCAGAGAGAATTGGCTTAGCTTGACAGGCGTCCGATGCAGTGCAGTGTGGAATAATCATGGAAACTCGAGGGATAATCTCACATAAACTCTCCCTGAGCCGCCTGAGCAGCTGCAGTACCGCTAACAAACAGCAGATGGCAACAGCGTCTGTTACCTTGTTAAAAACAGAAGAGATGGATGATTTTAGAGGGTCCTCACTCAGAGGGACGGACAGGTTTGATTAGACGGATTAGCCTGGCCTCGGCTGTAAGCTGAGACTGTTTCTTTGTTTTCTTACCGATGGAAGTGGTTTCACACTCTTCTTACATTTCCTGTTATTTGCTGTAAGGAAACCTGAAACCCTTCAGTCCATGAGAATACATTAGCTACTGTTCCCTTAATGCCGTGTAAGGACTGGTCTCTGCATCCAGTTGGTGCAAACGCAGAAATCAGACGGCAGCTCGTGGGAAGGCAGCTTTTTAACAATCTGTCATTAAGGTTTAATGTAAAGAGTTTATTTGTTGTTCCTGATCTGGGTCCATGGAACAGGTCATGGTAAACCCTTCTTCTTCTTTGAACCTGCTGTCATGAAGTGACTGATGTGCTGCTGTTGTCGTCCTCCCAGATTAAGGAGATTAAATGGGGAGATGTCGGAGGATGGACAGGACAGGGTGGCTCGCTTTTAGGAACCAAAAGGTAAAAACTCCATGGAAATTTGGGATCGGAGTGTGTTTCTGTGTCATTCTAACCCAGAGACACCGTCCTGAACGGCCTCAGTTCAAAGAACGAGTTACTAAACTGATCATTTTAACTGACATGATGAATTGAATGTGAAAGCTCCTCCTCAGATAGGAAACGAAACTCCTCCCAGTCAACTTTTTTCTGAATCTTCTGAGTTTGTAGTTGAAATCCAACAGGATCACTAAGCTAATGGCTAATTCAGCTAATCTGCACCCAGCCAGGACCAAAGTGTTTTCCGACGGTGGGGCTTCGGCCACCAGAATGTCACAGTTCTCATGTTATCTAAACCTCTGCAGTGCTGTCACTTTTATGTTAGAGAGGCCTGCTGGACCTGACCTATGGAGGCACTGAAAAGGCTACAGTTTATAATATCATCACATGAACTAACTATGACATCTTGAAGACTGCAGCAGTGCTAGGGTGACCTCTGACCTCAGCTGTCCTGCAGGACATAAGAACAGATTGTGTTTTGTGGCTGGGTATTGTTTAGTTTATCTCCTTCTGTGTGAAACGGCTGCTGAGTTTTTAGGCACCTCTCCAGTTCGTGAGTACATTTGTGAATACTTCTCCTCCTCAGAACACTTCCTGCAAAGCATGTGGAGAAAATAGCCGAGCAGATGCGGAAGCATAACATCAACGCTCTGCTGGTTATCGGTGGATTCGAGGTAGGTTCAGACCTGTTACTTTATTTATTTATTTATTTATTTGGCTGATCTTTGTCTCCTAGCTTAAAAAGAGCTTTAATGATGAATATTTATGACTTGAGCAGCTGATTGTTGTTGATGCTGTTAAACCGACAGCTGTTTAGCTTGACTTATTATACCAGATGTGTTTGTTCCTTTAGTCCTCTCCCTCTCATGCCAGCACATCACCATATGGCTCATGTGTGCATAATGATGCTTCAGAGTCCTTTCTCTGTGTAAAACTCAAACATCACAGCTAATGAGTCCAACTGCAACAACCATTTGATTTAAAAATGGGGAGAATAACTTGAAGCATCGGAGTGATTTGGGCCAGCTTAGAAGTTTTGATTTGGAATCCTGCTTTCCTCCAGCCATTTCATGCAGTCCTGTTTAGATGCTCTCCAGCTTTGATTTTCCTGTGACGTATGGAAGTAAAAGTGTTCCTGTGTTCATGTGAGTGTCTGTGAGGCTGAGTGTGGAGTGGTACCTGTCTGTTTTGCTGCTGTCCGTTGTGATAGACCTGGCTCCTCCCCTTGGCACTCTTCACTGTTTTCTTTCCCTTCCCTGTGGCAAGTAGCACCTCTCAACCAAAGCACCGTGCCAAAGTCCCCCCTCCAGACACGACTAAACCCCTTGGCTGTGCCCTGCAGGCCTTGCTGTCGCTGCTGGAATTGTCAGCGGCTCGTGGGAAATATGACGAGTTCTGTGTGCCGATGGTCATGGTCCCAGCCACTGTCTCCAACAATGTGCCTGGCTCAGACCTCAGCATTGGCGCCGACACGGCTCTGAACGCCATCACTACTGTAAGTGATGGAGAACGGTGACTAGATTAGCTCACGAACATGCATGCAAACAACACACACACACACAGAATCCACAAACATGCTCACACAGCACATCCATCTGGTCCAAGAAGGGAGGGATCACACCCAGTTTTTTTCACCAGTTACTCAGTACCAACCAGTCAGAACATCTTAGGTGTGTTCTTGCTGTGTCGTGGTTCTAATTCCATGCTGTCGTTCTTTTTAAAACACAGAAACAGTTTTGTTTACCTGTTTTGTCGCTACGTTTCGCCGGCGGCTGCAGGCTTCCTCAGGCTGACGCTGATGGTGGCGCGTCACTTCCTTCTCCGTTTATCCGCGGGCAGCAGAGCACGTTAAACGGAGAAGGAAGTGACGCGCCACCATCAGCGTCAGCCTGAGGAAGCCTGCAGCCGCCGGCGAAACATAGCGACAAAACAGGTAAACAAAACTGTTTCTGTGTTTTAAAAAGAACGACAGCATGGAAGCAGTCAGAATACGGTTCTTGTGACGGTCAGCAGCTGTACACCACATCTGGTACGTTAGAGCTCAACTAGAGCATCAAATTCAGCCGGTGTGCTGTGTCAGACACGACTGGTGACAGCTGAGGTCATGAGCGACATCCCTCCCTCACCCAACAGGTAAGTGGAAACATGGAGGCATGCTGTGAGCTGCACGAGGGTTGTGACCGCTATGTTTGCTCTGCCTGCCCCTCACTGTGTGTGTGTGTGTGTGTGTGTGTGTGTGTTCATTCATGTGAAGGGAAAATTAAACAACATAGATTTTAATGTTTAGTCAGCATAAGAAGTTCAAAAAATATTTAATGTTAAATACTATTTGTTTAAACTACAGTTCAGTGCAAAAGTTTGACACCATTAATGTTTTCATTTGAACTTTGCTTCCTTTGAGATGTTCCAGATGAACAGTTCTCATGGTTCTCCAGTCTTTGTCTTTGGACTTGGGCTGCTTCCTCGTGTTTTTTCTGTCCAGCTCTTGTGCCTGATCACGACAGCAGCATGGACAAGTAGGGAATAAAATAAATGTTAGATCTGAACTCAAACCGTCCACAGCAGATCACGCAGCACTGATTTAGGAACAACAACACAAGCGTTTCCTTTATAAATGGCCTGTATTTGATACAGCGCCTTCTAGAGTCCTGGAACCCCTCAAGGCGCTTTACAACACAATGCAGCGTGTTTAACTACATACTAGAATTAACGCTGTTTGCTATCAGCTTCGTTAGATTCTGAGAAAAGCTCAAACAAGTTGACAGCGAAGCTTCTGTCACATATAAATATCTAGGATATTATATATTCGATAGAAGTTCAACGAGCTTGGTCTATTTTTAATCCAAAGATTAATGTTTCATTTAAGATCATTACATTTAATAGCAAAAGTTTATTTATTGAATCAGAAGTTAAAGGAATCTTTGCTTTTTCAATAACCCAAAAATATACACCATTCTGTGTTTCATTTCAAAGAAGAGTCAGGTTTTTAAAGTTAAGAATTTATTACTAACACTTTTAAAAATGACAATTTGAAATGACAAAGCTGACTACAACAATCAGTCACACACACATTCACACTCTGGTGGGGATGAGCTACAACGTACACACACCGTTTCCTTTAAGGTTGGTTTATGCTTGACGAGTCCGCGAGGTCCGCACGGCGAAATTGCGTCATTTTAACAACCACGCCCCTCCACCGCGTCTCCGCACGGCCCAACATTTCCGCAACGCGCACCTAGGGAAATTTCTAACCACACGGACGGACGCGGAAAAACATGGCGGACCGGCAAGAACTAGTATGGCAGAGGTTCGTAAATACAGACATTTGTATCATTCAGCTCTCAGAGATCACCGTGATCAACATGTTGTTAATAATTCTTGGAGAGAAATAGCTCACACTGTCGGAAAAGATGAGGACGCTGTTAAAAATGCTGGAATGCCATGTTGTAAACAGTAATTTCTACTTCTACTATGGTGTAGTGTTGGATGCATGCAGTAGAGCTCCATGCTGCCCCGTTCAGTTTGGGAGAATATTGGCTCACCGCAGAGACGAGCCGCACGAACCATAAACGCTGCGAGTTGTGAAGCGCGTTCCATCCGCGAGCCGCATCACCGCACGGAAAGTGAACGCGTCAAGCATAAACCAAGCTTTAGACTCCAGACGCTGGAGCCACAACCCAAAGAAAAACATTGGAGAGTTAAAGTGATCAAAACCACTCTAGTCATTTTGGACATAAAACAAAGGAACGACTCAAGACTTCCACCCAGATTCCTGCAGCACCTTCTAGAAGGTCAGGACACTTCAGGGCCAGAACCGATGCTGGTAGTCTTTTAGGGGATCTTACAGAACAGGTTTATGTTTACTGACCTCAATAAAAACCCACATTTCTGCACACCTAAGGCACGACAAAGGAAAGGAAACATTATCAATAACTTCATCTGAACTTTTCTGGAGGCTGTTGCAGGCCCGAGTAGATTTATGTTCTGGGTTTGTGTGGTCACGGATGAAATAGTCGAGGAAAGCTTTTTTTAATTTGCATTTTCCAAACTTTATATATAGAGTTAAATAAGGAGAGAGCGTGGTCTATGAGAGGATGCATGTAAAGCAGAAGAAAAGTCATCAGCCAGCCCATCATCTTCTCACCTCCATGTCTGCAGACTTGATCAGTGCTGCTCGTCACGTCTGTTGTGTTTAGACGCCCCCACAGCTGAAATAGCCACTCAGCGCCATGACACACTAACAGCCAGATCTCCATCCTCTCTCCCTGTCTGATGCTCACCTGCACTCTATCCTCCTCTTCACTCTTCCCTCTTCTCCATCCTTTCTGCTGCACTGTCTGCCAAAGGGAAGCCACAGCGGCTATCACACGGAAAGAGCCAGAATGGCAGGGTCCGCCCTCTCAGACTGAGAGAGTCCTACCTCCCGGCCCTCCCTAGTGGCTCTAACCTATTGTTTTGTATACTGCCGCCTCAGGCGCTTGAGTGTCTGCTGCAGCTGTACGAAGCTCGTGCTACCTTTGAGGAGTTTTGCATCCCGATGTGTATGCTTCCTGCCACCATAAGTAACAATGTACCAGGCACTGATCTAAGTATCGGGGCAGACACGGCCCTCAATGCTATTGTGGAGGTAAGACAGTTCAGTCTGCTGCAGCTTTCATCACTTTGTTCAAGAGTTAAAACCACACAGTTTAGATAGAACACTGCAGGAGTACAGCACCGGGTCGACCCAGTTCCATCCAGCTGAGGACAGGACAGACTCCCACATACACGTTTAAATGTTTCACATGCTCTCTCATCCTTTGCAGGAGTCCGACCAGTCCCTGAAGTGGTGTTTAGCTTGATTGAACCCAGTAAAACTTAAGAGCATGCTGATTGGCTGTTGTGTTATTTAGACAGTATGCTAACATGATGACACTAATCTGCTCTAGTGTTCATGCTGGTTAGATGAGCTACCACGCTAAAGCGTCACGTAGCTCAGATACATGTACACCTCGTTAACCTGCACTGACGCTGTGGGGTTGTGTGTGCGTGTGTCAGACTTGTGACCGCATCAAGCAGTCGGCCAGCGGGACCAAGAGGCGTGTGTTCATCATTGAGACCATGGGGGGCTACTGTGGCTACCTGGCTACTGTCGGAGGCCTGGCGGCTGGTGCTGATGCAGCTTACATCTACGAGGAGCCCTTTGACATCAGAGATCTGCAGGTACAACAACACACACTGGTCTGAATCTGGTCAGAGCAGGCTAGCCGCAACCTGTCAAACTAGCTAATGTTTATTCTTACAGGCGAACGTTGAGCATCTGACAGAGAAAATGAAGACCAGCATCCAGAGAGGACTGGTTCTCAGGTGGGACCTTTGAGAACGTAATAAGGCTGGAGCTTGACTATTAGTGAGGTTTCCATGACTGCTGCTAGAGCCGTTAACTGGTTCTTTAAAGAACATGTTCTGTTTCCCATCGGTGATCCACGTGGTCACAGTGCAGGGAGACGGTTTTTCTTATTTCTATAAACATCTCATAATAATACCAGAGTAGTAGAGAAATACATGTTCTTGTGAATGCTATGTGTTTAACACCACCGTGAACCAGGATCGATAAACACCAGCCCGTGGTTCGTAAAAGGCAGGCGCTGTTTCTGAGCCATAAACTGCTGTAAGATACAGACGGTGGCCTCGTGTTGTTCTGCTTTAGACGTGTGGAGCATGCGTGAAGCAGAATAAAACTGAAACAAACCGTTTGGCTGAAGCCAGATCAGGTGCCTTGGTGTTAACGCCGTGTTTGGTGTGTAGGAATGAGAACAGCAGCGACAACTACACAACGGACTTCATTTATCAGCTGTACTCAGAAGAAGGGAAGGGGGTGTTTGACTGCAGGAAGAACGTGCTGGGACACATGCAGCAGGTAACCTTTCTCATTTGACCCGCAGCTTAGGTAGATCAAACCGCGAGTCATGAGAAGACACGACTCCCCAGACTGGGCAGCAGAGCAGGAAGTCTGCTCTTCCCCATTTTAAAATGTAGTTTTATAATGAAACGCAATTCTTTTCTGAAGGGAGGTGCGCCGTCGCCGTTTGATCGTAACTTTGGGACCAAGATCTCAGCCAAGGCGATGCAGTGGCTCTCCCAGAAGCTGGTGGAGACGTACAGACGAGGTAAAGCTGGTGGTCTCCGTGTCTGTGTCGTTACCCATGGTGCAGTAGAGGAGGCCCCTCCCCTGCAGAGACATGGCCCCCGTTAGACACCTCTGTCATGGAGTCTGGTTAATTCCTGATTATTCTAATGGCTTAAATTCAACTTCTCTTTGTTTCTGTGTCGTTTCTGTTACACACGGGCGACATAAGACGAAGGTAAATGTCTTTCATGCTGGCTCCATGACCATCTACATGTTTCTACGTTTAGCTCCATGTCCCCCGTCCCACTGTGTATCTTAGAGATGCACACATCCTGTCCAGGCACAAGGGGCACAACTGTGCCTTTGTCCACACGCTTGTCAGCAGCCAGCATGTGAGCCGTCTCCAGTTTGAGTCGTCTAAAAAAAACCGAGCTGGGCACGTGTAAGCATGGCTGGATGGATAAAACATGTTTTAGCTGCTTCCCCTCTCACTTCCTGTTTGTCCGGCTGTGTGGTCGCTGTAGTTGCCTTTTAGTAACGACCTTTATTTTTGCATCCTCTTCTCTTTGTGTTGGCTCATCACCTCGATGTCCCTTCATATAGACTGTGGTGTTTGTTCTCATGTTCAGATGCTGTCAGGTGTTTAAACACACCCACCATGAGCAAAGGTGTCCGTTATTAGGGGATTTTTATTGATGATTGATTTATTCCATGTTTCCAGAGGAATCCTCCTCTGCTTCATAATTTCATCCACCATATCATGATGCTGCCACCGCCATGCTTAGCTGTGCAGTGTGTTCTTTCTACTTAGTTATTTTTGGACAGCGCTCATCTGGGCATTAACCTTTCCCCAGGAGACATTTGTCTCCTCCATGTGGACAACTAC
This sequence comes from Nothobranchius furzeri, assembly GCF_043380555.1. Classification (NCBI taxonomy): domain Eukaryota; kingdom Metazoa; phylum Chordata; class Actinopteri; order Cyprinodontiformes; family Nothobranchiidae; genus Nothobranchius; species Nothobranchius furzeri. The sequence goes on along the minus strand of NC_091747.1, from coordinate 39,386,119 downwards.
TGATTAGAGTTGTGCTTGAAGGTGTGTCTTTTGAAGCAGGAGCCTTCTTCTTGGTGCACATAGATGTAAAGCTGGTCTCAGTGTGGACAGACGCTGGTGTGTCAGCAGGTCCCAGTTGGTGGTAGGACTGAGTCTCGTGTTTGCTAAACGTCGTTTATCTGAGGCTGACGGATGAGTATTTGTTAATCCAGTGTTAGTTGAGGCCCGGCCTTGTTAAGTCCTTCTAGGACCTTCAGCACAGCTTCTTATAAACAGTAGAGGTATAAGATGACCTTGTATGAAAGAGAGAAAACGCAGTAAGATCTAATAACTACGTTCATAATAAAAGAGCATCAGTCCAGTCGTTAAACATCCTTAATGTGACAGCTATGCTCTTGGCGGGTGTGTGTTACCTGTGTGTCTGCAAGCTGCGCCTCGTGATCTTCTGAACATTTGCTGCAGGACAAGTGTTTGCCAACACCGAGGACTCCTGCTGTCTGCTGGGGATGCGTGCCAGGGCTCTGGTCTTCCAACCTGTTGTGCAGCTCAAAGATGACACTGACTTTGTGTGCGTATATTATTACCCGGTCTTAAATCCATTCTCTCACGCACCCCAACAACAAGACATCGTAACCATGGAGCATCATGTGTTTCTGCAGTCACAGGATCCCTAAAGAACAATGGTGGCTGAAGCTGCGTCCTCTGATGAAGATCTTGGCCAAGTACAAGACGAGCTATGATGTCTCGGACTCGGGACAGGTGGAACACGTCATCCACAGTCGACCCAAAGACTCTGACGCTTCAGTAGCCATGTGAAGACCCTCGCCTTGTGTCCCCAAAGTCCAGTTGATGTGTGTGAGGCTGAAGCGTGTGAGGTGATAGTCCAGGTGTGAAGGAGCGCTCTGTTTGGCCCCACATTGTGCTCATTTCCTGTTTCTCATTTCTTTTAGTGTCACTGTTCTATCCTTGAGCTCATGAACTCTCAGCTCCTGCAGTGCTCCTTTTATCACACACACACACACAGAGCCATCTTGCCATGAACTCGTGTGTTCTTGTGACCCTGGATGTTTAGTGTTGTTAATTTTAAATTGCACTTTCTCTGTCCCAAGTTGCTTAGACAGGCTCTGATTGCAGAGCTGCACAAGGACAGAATAGACACTTTATCTGCTGTGTGTGTGTGTGTGTATGTGTGTGTATGTGTGTGTCTGCCTGCCTAGCACGAGTAGAGGTTCAGTATATTCATGAGACTGATGCAACAGTTTCGCTGCTGCAGCTCAACTGACTTGTTGTGCTTTACACAGAGAACTAATATTTATAAATTTAACATTGTTTATTTTGCTTGTAAACATGGATATATTGATAACTGTACCGTAGAACCTGCTGTACTAAGTAGCTGTCTGTCATTTGCACCAATTTAGATGTGTGAGCCACGTTTACCATGGAATAAAAGCAGATTATAGAAGTGTACCATGTTCTGTCTATTCCTTTTTAAATGTCCTGTAATAGAAATCCTGAAACGCAACTTCATCAACGTCAACTTGGAAAAAAATATCAGTTTTGGTACTAAAATTGTAAAATAACAATTTTACATATAAACATCCCTGTTATCTGTCACTTTAATAAAGCAGGTGTCTAAAGTGGCCGAGGGTGTCGACACAAAATCACCTCAAATACAAAATAACCACAGAAAAAGTGAAAATGGATAAAAGAAAAAAACTAAGCCCATAAAGATGCTGCATTTGTGCAGAATGTCAACATTTTTAACTTACAATTATAAAATATGTGCAGCTTGTGAATTTTAATGCAATTCAATTCAAAAATACTTTATTAATCCCAGAGGGAAATTGATTAGATCCAGAGATCTGCCTCCATCTGTGTTCAGGGATGATGCAGTGTGTGTGTGTGTGTGTGTGTGTGTGTGTGTGTGTGGTAAGAAAAAGAGCTGTGTTGCTGCAGAGCCAGCAGATGGCGGCAGCATGCTGGCTAATCCTTGCCGCCTCCCGGTTCACCGGGTCCATGCTGACACGGATTCCCTCCATCACTTGCTGTCCACTCCTCTTTACGGTGGCTTATTTCTAAAACAGATTAACTGTGTGAGCCTTTGTGCAAGCGTGCATGAGTGTGTGTGTTGCAATAATTAGGAATTAATCTTATCATTTGAAAGAAAATTTCAATTTCCCATGGGTGTATTAATTGTGCATACATGTAATTGGGCAGCTTTTTCCTGGGTAAATTGACCCTTTTTTCCTCTGCTAACTGTAGTAATTGCATACATATATGTCTGGGTAGAGGCCACGGCTTAGTGACAGCGGAGTGACGTGGGATGTAATTTGAAGAAAAAGCAACCAGCATCACCTTTATTCCCTGCAGACTTTTCAGGGATAATAATTACTCCAAACTTTGAGTAATTCGGGTTCACACCTGCAGCTCTGCACTAAAACAAGACTTGTTTCCTTTCTCTATAATTTCCTGAGACCCCGCTGCTGCTGCATGGTTCGTTGTGCAGGCACTTTTGTGTTGCAGGCTGCCTCTTTCTGAGCATGAAATTAGAAAATCCAATAATTTGGGTTGATTTAAGAATGCAAGGGGCGAGTGCGGGGTCATATGCACATAGGTAATCAATACTAATTACCATTTCATTTCTCCCCCCCCCCCCCCCCCCCCACTTTCTTCTCTTCTACCATCACACGTGAATCCGATCTCACTGGACTGATTAAAGGTTGCAAATGAAGCGCCTGCACCTCCTGATTCTCATCAAAGGCCAGCCACACGCTCTGTAACTTTGTCTTCATTTAATTCTTCGTTGTCTTCAGACAAGGCCCCAATTATAAGCTTGCAGTGAATCTCCAAAATAGCTTGTGCACATTGACCTTTTTAGATTAAAAGTGCATTCTGCATCTCTCACAGACTCCCCGGAACTCTAATTTCACTCCTAACGAACCACAGCGGTTGGATGTTCTAGTGCTGCATTAACTAGCAGCAGCGCTTCAATAGATCACTGTGAAGGTAGACGGCTAACCGCAGCAACGACAACCAATAAATCCACGCCGGCTGGGATTGAAAAGGCTCCCCCCTCCTTCAGATGACTCACATCAGTGACGTTCATCATGAATGTTAAAACGAAATGATGAATCTGTGAAAAGAAAAGAAGACTCAGGACAGCAGAAGTTTTTAGGAGTTGACGCTGGCGGTGCAGGCTTACGGATAAACAAGCATACATTCCAGGACGTGGTTTTTTAAAGGGGGGATTGGATCCAGCCCGCACACACAACACAAGCTTAGACTTAAATCAACCCCACTGAGTTTCCCGCCAATTTAGGCCTCCCAAAATCCAGCAGACAAGAGCTCTGCAGCGCTCATCTGAGAATCTTCTGACAATTAAGACACCCATGGAGGCATGGAAAGCTCTCATTTCCATTACCCTCTGTGCCGCTTCGCTCTATCTGTCCACTGAGCCTTAACTCACTTATTAGTACAAGTCAGCCATATTTTGTTAGGGAAGTGATTAGTGAAATCTACATGAAAAGGCAATTTCCCTCTTCTTTTCTTTCTCTTCACTCCCTCACACTTCATTGAGATCAGACAGATCTAAAGAATGGCATTTGAGCACTAATGAAATTCGCTCTGCACCATTTCGGATGTTAATCTTTGGATGGAAGCGACTTGTGTCTTTATTTACTCGTTTGGGTGTGACAAATGGTCGGAGTTCCACTGGAGCTGGTGCTCCCCTACTTAACCAGAGGCTGGGAGCTGGGGCTGGCAGTACAGACCGCGGCTCCTCTGTGATGTATTGGAGTTAATATCTTCCTGACATTTCTCAGGACAGATTTTCATCACTGGATTCATCTGTACTTTTGGCGCTACATGATAAACGAGTCGGGACATTTATTTTCCTTTCCTCTGTTGCATCTGTAGAGGAATGGCATGTGTGCGCGCTTGCGTGCATGTGTAAATACTGTGTCTATCCGCTGGTGAGATGCAGGGGTGTAAATCTTTGCATGAGCCTCGTGCATTGGTGTGTGTGTGTGTGTGTGTGTGTGTGTGTGTGTGTGTGTGTGTGTGTGTGTGTGTGTGTGTGTGTGTGTGTGTGTGTGTGGGTAGCCACAGCATGCCTGGCACAAGCGCGCTTGTGACAAGAAATAGACGGTGGCATTAACGGAAGTGACATTAATTTGACAGAGCGCTCACTAACATGCGAAGTGACTCGCAGTTCATAAGAATAATATTAACTCTGCATTAACATGCATGGCTGTCTGTTGCACCAGATGCCGAGCGTTTTGGAGAGCGGGTGCTGCAGCCCGTCTTTCCGGGCCACAACAAGATGATGCCTAGAATGTGCAAGGCTGTTTATGGTAGCAGGTCCCACTGGCTGCAGGGAGACGCTCTCAGCAGTCTCTAGATGCGTAAAGACAACAGGACAGCAGGTTTAGATATCAAGGCATGTGACGCAAACACGGCTTTTTCAGTGTGATGAATTGCTGGCATGCCCTTGAGCAGAGCACCAACACACACATGCAAACACACACACACATATAATAAGCGTAGCCAGTGGAAAAGCTGAAGGCTATTTAGTCCAGGCCATTAACACTAATCAAAAACCACTTTACCTGATAAGAACTACAGGGGTCGTCTTCCAGCTACCGGCACCCACATCCCTCTTTGCTAATATTGAACGGGCTTAAACAAGGTGCCACTAGTAGAAACCATGAAGGTGATGAAGAGATACAGGTGAGAGTGCTAATTTGTAGCTAATCGAAACCGGGACCATTCGTTTGCTGACCCGAGCAATTAGTCTGCAACTGTCCAAAACCACCATGACCCAAACCTGGACACGTGGACGAGCTTTGAAGATTCACGTATGGCATGGTGAAACTGAAATGGGAAGACAAAATAAACACACACACACACACACACACACACACACACACACACACACACACACACACACACACACACACACACACACACACACACACAGTCCCATACAGTATGGATTGAGCATTGACCAACCCTCATGAAAGATACAGTTATGCAGATGGACGAGAGGTGACTGAATAAAGGCCATAGGGGCAGCCTGATGCCCCCCTCCCCTACTGCTGAGCAGGCAGCTCTTCCAGGCAACAGAACCCTCCTGGTGACACAGAGTCACTGAAATACAATAATGCACAGCACTAATTTTGTTTGCAGATATTCGAGCAGCTATGCATTGTGAATTAGAATGACGCTCAAAGATGCAGTCTTCCTTTAGAGGTACAGTTTCCAAAAATGCAGCAGAGCAGTATTTCTTTCAGCTGCGACTAACTCGAGAAACACGACAGACAAATCTTCAGCTGGAGTCTCACTGATAACCTGCATTAAAACTGCAAATAAATTGTGACATTTGTGCGAGTGAGACATTTTTAAGACCGATTTTAGCTGATTGTGATTTTAAAATGACGGACAAAACAAAGAAATGGTAAAAATGGGAAAAGCGGGTCACTAAGATCAGCTGGAATACTCGAGGCCCTTGCATCATGACCGGATAACAGTCACGTAAACTGGTGCAACGCGGTAGACCTCACTGACGAGGTCTTCAGAACTCAAGCTACGCTCAGTAACAAGAAGTAGCAGCTAAGACTGAAGCGAGCTGGGGACGGTGTGACTGCGGCAGAACAACTCAACAGTTCTGTGCAGGTTCTTGTCGCATCCTTCATCCTCCACTTCCCACACAGCCAGGCTGTCAGTGTTTCCAGGGTTTTTGATGTCCACACGCTCCTGACGGAAGAATACTGCCATTCACCAATCAGCGTGTTAGAGCCCACGTACTTTCTCAGAGCGGGAGTCTGTAGGTCAGCAGGGCGTCTAATGAGGAGCTGAGATGATCGTGTTGTAAAAGCACAGAAGATGCAGTGTCCTGCTGCAGATTTCCATCGCTTCTTACATGAATAATTCACATAATATTCCTCGATTTTATGGTCCTAAATATTCATGAGTGATAAGAGCTCAGGGCAAAACTTTGCCAAAACTTTCGGGAACCGTTCCAATGAAAACTCGCTCCATGGTTTTTGGCTGGAGTTGTTTTTGTCGTCGGCCCTTGCTTCTACAAGATATGGCAACATCGCTGCACGTCCGCTTTTTGTGTTACGTTGCGCCATCGCCGGGCAAATGAAATCATGAATTCACGGTTTGACACAAAGGAAGATGAAGGCATATTTGAACATTCAAAGGAGAGAGCGAGGGGAGAAACGGAGAGACAACATTCCCAAAATTAATTTTCATCTCCAGGGTTCATGCATATTTAATAGAGAGTGCTTGAATATCATAGGGTAATACTAGCCTGGCGCGCGCACAGAGGCCGGGCTGTGGAGAGAAAATAAACGACTGTGATCGTTGTCATGAGCAATAACTCTCTGCTGAGCTGGGAAACAAAATAGCCAGAAATGCTTTGATGAAGGAGAGTAGCAGAAGATGAGGAGGAGGAGGAGGCTGCAGAGGTTAAAGACTGGTAGAGTGATGGTCCCTCTGGATGCAGCTGCTGCGGCTCTGCCGCCGTCTTTGTTTGGTGGGTCTAGAGGGGAGACGACTGTGCAGGGAAGCATGGGATATTGCTGGCTGATGACTGAGTGACAGTAGTTGACAACCCCCATAGATCCCAGGAGACTCTGCTGCTCTTCCAAACCAACCCCCACCCTTCAATGAGTAAACACATCACAGAATCAGCACACGCAAGCAAGCATGCAGTGTTGTCTCAGACATGTAGGCCTGCACACACACAGATACAAGTTCAGAGCTGAGCACAGAGCTAAGCACAAAGCTCCAGACTTTTTTTTCCCAAGCATACATGAAACATTTCAGCGTCTGCCACTGCCAAACACAACCTGCGAGCTGCTGTTGCTGATAAGCTTGCGGGGCGTGCGTCTGTTCTCCACCTGCGTGCACGCTCGAGGTGAAGCGGCGTGCCCTTCTGGCGCACGCCGGCGGCATGTTTTTACTTATTAAAGCCAAGCTCATCCTGTATTCATCCCACGTGTTCGGAAAAATGAGGCATGAAACAGCGTTGTCATGCTGAACAGAATTTTAATTACAGAGCCTCTCCTCCACGTGTGCGCTCTCGCTTTGTTTGAGAAAAATGAAAGAATACGTCTTTCTCAGGGCACCATAGCAGAGGCACCGATATCAGAGCTCGGTGCTAACAGCATCACAGTGTCTGGAAAATAAAAAGGAATGTAAAAAAAAATCAGCTAACTGCTCGTGACGTCAAGCTGCCGAGATCCGAAGCAAAGCTAAAGACTGACGTTGATCTGAGTAAACTAGCTTGATTGAGGCGTGTCTTGCCCCTTCCTGCCCGCTGAATCCCAGCCCCCATGCCACCAAAATGAGCTCTCTGACAGCCCAGGGAGTCCCACTAACTCATCTAAGCCCCTGAAGCTCTGACACCCTGCTAGTTTTATCTCCCAACCGCTAAATTGAGTCATAAAGACTTGTAAAAATAATGACAGAAGCGGACGGGCCACGTTCGGTTTTGTGGTCATCACTCGCCTCTCGCTTTACCCACGAGTCCCAGGTGGGCTGTTTGTCGCCCCAATTAAAAGCCGTGACAACTTAACGAGAGTGAGGGCGAGATTATAGAACACTGACCTCTGAACGTGTCAGTCCAATGCAGGTAAGCACAGAGAAGTAGTCGAGGCCGATCTGCGGCAAGATAAAACGTAAGATCTTTATCTGGCCCACTTAATTACCTACTGTTGATTAGCTAGTTCAGTTGTTGTTTAACATGAATAGTTAATCAGCCAATCACATGACAGCAATGCATCTAGGCATCGGGACGTGGTGGAGATGACTTGGTGAAGTTCAAACTGAGCATTTGAGTGCAGAGGGAACTGATTTAACAACCTAAATGTGATCCATCTATTTTAGAGCCCGCTGATCTTCTGGGATTTTCACCCACAACCTTCTCTTGGGTTTACAGGGAATTGTCTGAGAAATAGAAAATAACCAGTATGCAGCGGTTGCGTGGATGCAAAGGTCTTGTTGAGGTCAGAGGTCAGACGGGAACGAGCAGACTGGATGATCCAAAGGCAACAGCAGATCAAACAGGCCAAGGTCTACAGAACAGCATCCAGGTCACCTCCAGATGGACCCCAGCTGCAGAAGACTATACCAGGTGTCTCTTAGGTTCAACACAGAATCCTAAAGCTGTGATTCACACAGGAACTGTCATGAACAGAACTCAGAAGACCCGTAATGACGCAAAACACAGTAAAAGTATATAAAAAAATCTTTTATTTTTTTGTGGAGCTACCAGAGAAGGGCAAGGCAGGAGACAGAGTCGGAGGGCAGGCGTGAGTCAAAACCAGATCGGCACAAGCAGGTACAGGGAGCAGGCTGGAGACGTGGTAGAAGACAGGCGAGGGTCGTGATGGCAGTGTTGTGATTATTGGGCACAAATAATTTGTAAGCTTTTACTTACTTTTTGGATTCGTCAATAAAATTCGTGAATATGGAAATATTTACTGATTTTATTACGTAATTAGGATATCCGGAGATACCCTCGGGGCACCACCCTTTTTAACAAGGGAAAAATTAATCCAAACCTCTCATCAATCTTGTCTAAACGTTCCGTGAATCTTTAACGAGCTGCAGTTAATTTTTATCATATCACACAAACAAACTCAATCTGAGACAAAAATCTTAATTGGCAATACATTTATTAACCAGAGGTGGAAAGAGTACTAAAATGTTGTACTTAAGTACAAACTTTCATGAAATTTTTCTCAATTACAAGTAAAATTACCTGCCTCAAAATGTACTCAAGTAAAAGTAAAAAGTAGCTTATTTCAAATGTAGTCAGAGTAAAAGTTACTTAGTTACTTTTTTGACTGTGCAAGGACGGGCTCTTCTGAATAGTTAAAAAAAAAGACAATGGGGTATAAATGTCAAAGTGGCCGTTTTTTAAATCAAATGAACAAATAAGCATATTGAAGTACAAAGGCAGTTACACTGCAAACTAGTAACATAAATTAGGTTATAGTCACAAGCCCATGACTTTTCCCTGAATGCTTATTTAGAGCAGCTGATTGTTAAAGTTAGCAGAGTTCATCTTTGGTAGTGGGTTCACTCACTCATTTAAAGATATCGGCCAGAGGCAAAATTTGTTTGAACAGCATGTGTAAATGTGTATTAAAATCTCAGATGAAAAAGGTTTTTGGATTCTGACGGCTGGAATTGTAAGAAAATCTGATGTTTGTGACTGGCGCAGGAAAAACAGAAACTAACGTCCGGTCTAAGCCCTGGGCAGCTGGTGATGTTTCACATGGAGCTCTGCTGAAACAGCTGTAGGAAACAACGCCTGGCTCCGCTGTTTCTTCGTTAGCGTTATAGCAGAGAACAATGTGTCATCAATCAGATGTAGCTTCTGAAGCCTCTACTAGTCCATCAGATTTGTTTTTTCTCTGGGATACGGCGACGAGAACGGATGTTAGATTACTGGAGAAGTTCAACCGAACTCCGACCCCGCCAGCTGGATATCACTACCAGAGGTGCAGACATGTTTTAGACCGTTTGACTCAGAAGACCTGCAACCTGATTTGGACATAGAGGAGGATTCTGTTCATCTTCAGAACCAAAATTGGTACAGTTTGTTTACTTTTCTTAAATGTTTCATTTGCTCCACTGGGAGCTCTAAGCTGACGAGTTCTCAGCTGGTCTTAGCTCCATCATGTGTCCCAATATAGTTCAGTAATCTACAGTTTTACTGCTGTGTGTATTTATTGATATAACTCTGGAAAATATTTAACCGACAATTTACCAGAATAAGTCTTCCTGATGCTGGAGTAACTCCTTAGCTCCTTAGCTCAACTCGTTGTTTGCACTAATCCAGGATGTCATGGAGGTTTTAATGTTGAAATATAGAGATCATCTTTTAGATTATATCTGTGTGTGTGTGTGTGTGTGTGTGTGTGTGTGTGTGTGTGTGTGTGTGTGTGTGTGTGTGTGTGTGTGTGTGTGTGTGTGTGTGTGTGTGCGTGCGTGTGTGTGTGTCGTAGCTTTCCCAAAGGACTTGTTCTTTCCTTACCAGAGCGAACACGGTTAGTTTTGCTGCAGTCATGCTAACGGGACTCGTCTGGAGTCCAGAAGTAGCGGTGCGGTTCTAGATGGATTTATAGATGTAGGTTATTATTTTAGATCAGACCTGTTATTTAAAAATGCGTGTAGGACACAGACACATGGCTCAGACCTTTTGCTGCAGCTGTAAATGCAATTTTACGTAATAATTAGGAGCATGAAAGTAAACAAATAACAGTGATTCACAATATACTAGCATCAGCAGCTAGCTTGTTTTACGTGCTGGAGTGACGTAAGCGAAACACAGTTCTTCACTGTCTGGAGGAGAGGATTTAGATTTTCTGTAATGATTTATGACAAAAGTCCTTAATAAAATAAAAAACTGGAGCCAGTACATGTTTATATAGATAATAAAGTGTAGTTATTTTGCATTTCTACAATTTTGATGCCGAGCCAATACCTTTAACCCTTCACCACTGAAACCAGTTTGTTCATCCCAATCCTCCTAAATAATCCTCCAATCATCCAACTGGAATCCTTAAGGGTCCCGTAACGTACATCCTGTCAGAACAGGCTGTGGGAGCCCAGGTGTTACTAGAACTAATGGTGTCTCCTCACCAGCGTGAGCCTCCAAACTGTGAAGGTTGGTCTCCAAACATGAACTTCAAATTCATGCATTTATCTCCTCTTGTAACACTTTAACATGTTTTAAAAGGCTTGCATCATGATAAGTTTCACCTCCCAGACCAAAGATAGGTTCAATATAAGGTAAAACCTTATCATAAACACTGCAGAGACATCATTATTTATGAAATATAAGTTATTTTCCTGAGCCATTACTTCAGCCAAGATATAAGATGCATGGATTTGATGAAGCCATGCTGTCTTATGCAGTCCCACACACACACACACACACACACATACACACACACACACACACACACGCACGCACGCACGCACGCACGCACACACACACACACACACACACACACACACACACACACACACACACACACACACACACAGCAGCATGTTAGAATCATTTGAATGACTAATTTAACTACACTGAACTGCTTTTGTAATAATTTAATCTCTTATTCTGGAGTAAAATAAAGAAACAAGCTAAATCGTCACATATCTGTGGCATCAAGAAGCATCTTCTGAGTTCAAACACAGGGATGGAGCACAATGTTTACACCTGAACAGTATCAGGATTAACTCACAGAGGCCTGCAGGTCTTCTGTTTTATGAGCAGAGCGCTGATAATCAGCTTCTTAGGAGCGCTAAACGTAATTTTGCCGCTTCCGTGTGTGGTAAGGAAACCCATTTCAAACACGGAACCGAGTCTGGTTGCCGAACCGAGCAGAATTCTGATGACGTCACACCGGTGCGCGAAGGTGCGGGTTCCAACCCACAGGAGAGGAGGGAGAGAGGAGGTAAACAGCGAGTGGATCACAGGGACTGAACTGATGTTTTTGAGCAAAACTGTGGTAAAAATGGCTGTTCGTCCTCATCATAAAGTGTGTAGCCCCCCCCCCCCCCCCCCCCCCGGTTTAGACGTGGCGCTCATGCAGGAGTCTCTTTCTGTTCCGACGCTGCTACACGTAATATTTTTAATTTATTAAGCCTACAATTTATTTTTACTCAGTAACAGATAAAATTTAAAATGTAGCGAATTACAATTCTTTTTTAAAAACTTACTCAAGTAAAAGTAAAAGTACAGATTTTAAAAACGACTTAAAAAGTATAAATTTACAAAAAAGCTACTCAGTTACAGTAACGTGAGTAAATGTAATTCGTTACTTTCCACCTCTGTTATTAACTAATATAATCACTTGAGCTCCTTCTGAAGCGTTTAGCCAATCAATATTAACCAACTGATTTTATCAAATGAATAACAACGAAACAATGAAATGATACTGTAAAACAATCTGACCCAATGGATGTGTGTTTTAGTCTTGTCCCCCCAAACAGGGAAAACCAGAATGTGTGTGTGTGTGTGTGTGTGTGTGGGGGGGGGGGCAACTTGCACTTTAAACTTCCGAAGCATGTTCAGTCACAGTAAACTTAAAACTAAACTTCAAAAACCGCTTCACAAAAATCAATAAACCACACAAAAGATCAATCATAAATGAAATATCTGATAGTTTGTCAGCCTGGCCACAGCATAAAAACTATTTAAGATATCAAACAATGACAAACTAAAGTTACTCTTAAAAGGATCCGATGGGCGTATTTTGTACAGAGATAGAGAAAGCCGTAGGTATTTTAAATCAAATCGCGTGGTGTGATTGCTTATTCTGGCTTATTAGAGAGAAAATGTAAGAGAAAGTGAGAGAGAGAAAAGCTTTGAACGAACGAAACATCAAGGCGTCCCTCAGTTTCCAATCAACGTTCTCCATTGATTTGACGGTTTTCCGCTGCTTTTCTGCGGCTCTGCGTTTCCACTTCAGCCGCCAGGCCTCGTACACACGCGGTCCGGAGCCGTAGTAAACGGGTGCGTCTCCACGCCAGTTGGACTGAACAAAAGACGATAAGTTTCGTTTTTCGCTGGGATTTATAGACTCCGCTGTCTGGCTGAACTCTGCGTATTCGGCGCATGAGCAGAACCCGTGCTCCCGGCTCCGATTTGGTGACGTCATCACGCTGCTTCCGGATGCAAAGGCTCATGGGAAATGAAGTTGTAGCTGGCGCTGATGTTTAAATATGCCTTATTTCTTTACCCTTCAGGGCGTTTTTGGCACAGTCTTTTGGAGAAAATTGTGAGTAGCAATTTCTCATGAGGGCAGACCCTCAACAGCAGGCAGAGTTCAAGGCAGGGGTCGGGAGGAAAAACGAGGTCCGGGGGCAGAGATCAGGCAGGGTGGATGGATGGATGGATGGATGGATTGATTGATTGATTGATTGATTGATTGATTGATTGATTGATAATTTACTGGCAAATGTTTTCAATAATCTGGCAGAGACTGGATTGCAGGATGGTGCTTTTATAGCATGGGAAGCAGGTGTGTGAGATGAGCTGAGGAATCAGGAGCAGGTGAGAAGAATGGAGTTGATTGTGGTTGCCAGGGAAACAGGGCTTGTCAGGAGCTTGGTGAAGGGACCAGGTGAGCTGAATGAAGGTTGAATGAGGAGGCAGAGGAGGGTGAAGGATGGGAGTCATGACAGGAACACCAGAACTGGACCATAAAACGGATGCATTGTCCTGCAACCCATTCTCCTTGGGACTGTTTCAGATGTGCATCAACAGATTTCCACAGAGCTGATTCCGCAAAGTCACAAAATCACTGCAGAATTGTAAGATCACACATGATTTTGCCGATTTATAAGAACACAAGCATTGAGAATGTAACCAAAATGTCCGTGGTTTCTTTTCTGTTCTGCTGACCTTGGCCACGCAGGCCTCACAAGTCATGATGCATCTAGGTGTCTTTTATTTTGAAAGTTGACGAATATTTTACGCTGCTCCATGTTTGATGTCCTGTCTGACGCATTCTGAAAGTGTAGCGCATCAAATATAGATCCAAAGCATGCATTTAGGGGAGCAACGCATCGCTTTGCTTCTGGGAAACGTCCAAAACACGCCGCATTCTTGGTCGGTATGAGCAGCCCGATCGGCAGTAATGGCGGCTATAGCTGTGGATGTTACACAGTGCACACGAGTCTGGTTTAAACACCTCAGCTTGAGTATCGTTGCTGACCATCCCTTATGATCACATGGACCCATCTTCTGATGCTTTGATGAATTAATGCAGTTTTAAAGGAAAAGCTGGGTCCAACCTGCCTCTAGCATGCTAACTATACATGACTGGTGATTTTATGGAAACAGTAAGATGAGAATAAATCTTGAGGAACATTCCAGGATTTGTCTTACGGCTCCGTGTAGTCCCACCAACTATAAATCCAACTCAGGCCCAAAGCAAATCAATCGCTCATATTCTCTGTTTCACACTGTTTACTCATTAACCATCTCAGCATTGATTGCTTTTCCTGTGGCAGTTAACCCATGTCTAACAAAGGCAGCAAAATGAAAGGGGTGTTAAAGTCAATCAGGAGCAATACAATTCATTAGGTGTAATTTGGTGTGTGTGTGTGTAACTCATAAATCACACACTGCTGGGTGGTAGCTCTGCACTGTTGTACTGTAAAGGGTGGCACAGGCAGAGTAATGCAGCCCGATCTGCAAAATCCCTTCTCCCTGGAGCATGCTATTGCTCTTAGAGACTGCAGCACAATGGAACCACAAAAAGAGCCAATGTAAGTTATACAGCCCTGTTAATATGCATTAAAAAATGCATATGTCCTGCAGCGTTTAATGGCACTTCAAAGGAAAATGCTCCACACGGCTGTAATTCATCACTTGGAGGGGGACACAGTCTGATATAAAAATTTAACATACATAGAATGTATAGTCTGGGGATGAGAAATTCCATCAAGTTTGACGAGGAGTAAAGAAAGCTGTTTCTGTGCGTGAGTAGGCTCCTGGCGGGCTGATGGAGCGATGGTTAGCAGAACCAACATCCGTGTGCTGTGGTCCAGTCGACTGACCAGCCTGTTGTGCGTGAGCGTTTGCACGCTTGTGTCCTTGTACACGCAGATATGCCCAACCCCTCCCCCTTTCAGGTAACGCACACACTTTCATCTCCTTCAGGACTCGGCCATGTGTGAAGGAGGAACACGTTCAGCGGGCCGCAGATAAAAGCTTTACATGCTAACGGCGTGTCACTGCAGATCTCCTGTCACTCACCTGCGTCGAGCGTCTGGACAGACGACAGCGGTTTCTGCTCAGAGGCTGGAAGTGACTCACTGGCGTCGGCCCTTTTAGTCAGACTGGATTACCTGAATCTTGCTTGAGCAGAAAACAATGACTGCCTTTTTAGTTAGCATAAGAGACCTTGAGTCAGGACAAGAATATCTTCTGACAGCAACGTTCTGTAAAAGCAACTCATGCATGTCTGCTTTTATCTTGTTCCTTGGAAACCACAACAATGGAGCCATTTACCTCAGAGTTCGTTCTATGTCTGTCTGGCTTTATCCCATCACCGTTAAACATGATAATCAGGTGAAATATTATTAGCTGCAACGAAACTTAGCTCTAAGTTCTTATGGAATAACTTCGACCATGCACTCACAGCTGATGCTAAAGTTCGTGCCACGTCACAGAGCTGTGTTTTAATATTACCAGAGGTACGACTGGTAGCCTAAATTTAGAGGATTTGGTTAAACAATTAGCTTTTGTTTAATGAATTATGACAGATTGATTGTGTTTTTCTTATGAAACACGTTTGCTGCCCCAACATTTTCTGGCCGTTCTCCATCAACCACTCATTGTTTTGGGGATTAAGGCTTCCATCATGATTAAATCCAGTTGGGGAGCATTGCAGACACAGAAATACAAGACTATAATGCAACGTTTCACAATAAACTTGTTTATGTGTGGTGTTGATGATTGACTACATGTTTACTAAAATGACCAGTGAGATGTGATAATTCCATATAAATTTAAAATGTCGATCTGATTGATCTTTGAATGTTTTATTAGAAGATTATAGTTTATTTACTGATTCAGGGAACATACACACACTTCGTATTATTTCAGACAGAGTCAGTTTATAGTTTATAAAAATGAATTGATTTCTTTTCCCTAAACTAATGATTATACATAACAACATGAAGATATGAATGGAATGTTGGATGTGAAGTGGATTATTATGATGTATGGTAATGGAGCTAGATGTTTTAGCAGAACTTTTCTTAAGTATCTGAGAGAATTTGTGAAGTCTGGGTTGTAAAATAATTTGGCTGTATATTTGTTTAACTACAGATTTGCTTATTAAAACCATCACCAGTGTGCAGCCTACAATACCATTTTGTATGTGTTGATCTCGGCGGTCTGGAGGAAGGGCGGCCCGAGTGGTGAGTCACCAGATGTCGAGACCACAAGACTCAAAGATTAGTAGTTCCCTTTGAGTTCAGCTTCACCGGCCATGAGATGCAACCTGGGGTCTGCAGGTCAGATGTCTGAGGTGTGAAGTAGCTCTGAAAAGAGCTGTTGTGTCGGTAATTACTCTCAGTGTTGCAGACTTTTGACTTGAGGTCAATGGAGGAGAGGGTTTCAAAAGGCTTTTTCCCTGATTTGGCGGAATCGGGAGTCAGCTGGAAACTGAATTAATCGGGAAGTAATTGCTGTTTTATTAAAACCACATTGTTGATAAATGTAGCAAATTTGGCAAATCAGAATTTGAAACATTTAAGGGCTTTATCAAAACATCTCTCAGGCTTCAAAAACGTTCAAACCAAGCACACCGATGTTTTTCTTGTGAAATTCCCAATAAGTTTGATGTGTCACATGACCTTCTTCCTATTGAAAAAACAAAAGTTGGATCCAAGATGGCCGACTTCAAAATGGCCACCATGGTCACTACCCATCTTGAAAAGTTTGCCCTTCACATATACTAATGTTCCACAAACAGGACGCTAGTATCACCAACCATTCCCATTTTATTAAAGTGTATCCACACAAGTGGCCCACCCTGTACATGGGTACACCATGTACAGTGGGTACGGAATGTATTCAGACCCCCGTCAATTTTTGACTCTTTGTTATATTGCAGCCATTTGCTAAAATTAATTAAATTATTTTTTCTTCGTCAATGTACACACAGCACCCCATAATGACAGAAAACACAGAATTTTAGAAATTAATGCTGATTTATTAAAAACGACCAATTCAAATATCACATGGTCCTAAGTATTCAGACCCTTTGCTGTCACACTCATATTTAACTCAGGTGTTTTCCATTTGTTCAGATCATCCTTGAGATGGTCCTACACCTTCATTGGAGTTCGTGTTTGCTTATACTGATTGGACTTGATCAGGAAAGCCACACACCTGTCCATTTAAGACCTTACAGCTCACAATGCATGTCATAGCAAATGAGAATCATGAGGTCAAAGGAACTGCCTGAAGAGCTCAGAGACAGAATTGTGGCAAGGTGCAGATCTGGTTATGGTTACAGAAAATCTCTGCTGCACTTAATGCTCCTAAGAGTGCAGTGGCCTCCATAATCCTTAAATGAAAGATATTTGGGACGATTATAAGCCTTCGTCTGGCCAAACTGAGCTTCCAGGGGAGAAGAGCCTTGGTGAGAGAGGTAAAGAAGAACCCAAAGATCACTGTGGTTGAGCTCCATAGATGCAGTCAGGAGATGAAGAAAGTTGTAGAAAATCAACCATCACTGCTGCCCTCCACCAGTCAGGACTATATGACATAGAGGCCCGTCAGAAGCCTCTCCTCAGTGAAAGACACATGAAAGCCCACATGGAATTAGCTAAAAGACACCTGAAGGACCCAGAGATTGTTAAAAATAAGATATTCTGGTCTGATGAGACCAAGATAGAACTTTTTGGCCTCATTTCTAAGAGGTATGTGTGAAGAAAACCAGACACTGCTCATCACTTGTCCAATACATTCCCCACAGTGAAGCATGGTGGTGGCAGCATCATGTTGTGGACATAATTTGGGGGAAGACACTTTTTCCAAATTAAATTTTTGTCCCCTGCACTTTTTACTGTCCAAAAACAATATTACGCAATATTAAATAG